>NW_010329578.1:21015-27409 GCF_000700745.2 Antrostomus carolinensis
AATAAGAAATCTCTATAAACAGGATATCCAAGAGGGAACTCTCCAGCAATTTCTAGCTCATCATTTTTTTTTGTCTTCACTTGCATTTTTTTCCTTTTAATTTTTTTTCAAAACCTTTTAATTTTTTTTTTTTCCTCTCCCAGCTGCCCTGCCCTCCTCTCCTTTACTCTTTTGCTCTGTTCATCTCCTTGCAGCTGTGCGGATCTACTACTGCTCTGCTCCCTGCAGCTGTGCCTGTCTTGCCTTGGATGCTTAAAGCAGTTGGTAGGGAATGATACAGGGTATCTTGGGGGCTGTAAGAAAAACAGATGTGCTACATTACCCCACCAAAAAGGGCCCCCACATCTCTCAAAGCAATTTTATTAGCTTCTGCATGTTTTTGTTAGGTAAATCCAGCACAACTTGTCTCTGTGTGTCTGTGCATGCTGTTCCTATTTACTGTAATATCCATGGATATTGAAGCCAAAGTAAATCATGGAATTGTACTGATGTTCTTACAAGTTAATGAAATTCTTAGTTAAAAATTGCATGGTAGTAAATTAATGTAGATCATGTACTGTGAGTGTTTTTGTAAGAGAACTGAGAGTCTAAACCGTAGCCTTCAGAATACCATGAAATTTTAAGCTTACATATTGAAACATGAATGTGAAGTTTAGAAATAGTAACATCTACCCCATCTGAATTGGTGTTTTGCTGTAAAATGATGACAACTTGAACATCGTGTGAAAGAGACGCCTTCTTTTTACAGCCCTTTATTTATAGTCAATTAATTAAACCTGGTAAATATGGCTGCATCTGTCTCTGAGCTAACTAAAATATGAACTTAAACTTTAGTGGGAAAACATTATAATAAAGATGTCACATCATCTTGAAAGATTGCTAATAGCACGGTGGTGATTTACAAGGTAAAGCTGATAGAGCTACACTTGAGGCTGTGATTCACAAATGAGGATATTGGTGCTGTGCCAGTTCTTCTCCAGCATGCAGCAGTGCTCTCATCTGAAGCCATAAATGTCAGTATACTGACTTACAGAATTTTTAAAAATAATTTAGCCAAAGTGTTTAATAAACCTCTTACTAGGTTAATAATTTTATCATATCGATAACACAACATTGATTGATTTCTGGCAAAACAACCTAAATGGATGGGTTGTCATTTTCAGCATTCAATGGTTCTTCTTTATTCTTTTAAGTCTGCCTCAGCTTGGGCATAGATAATAACAGCTTTCCAGAAATTCCTGAATGTTCATGTTAAGATTTATAGCTCATTTGTATTCAAAGAGTTCTGTGTCCCACATAAGAACACTCTAATGGCAGTGTTTTAGACCATGGTTAATAATATCACCCTGCAAGAATGTGATCTCTCCTTGAACCATCCCACACAGCCACAGTCTTGGCGTCAGTAACGCTGATCTGGTCAAGCTCATTACAATGCCTTAAGTACAAAACATCGGCCCCTCTAGATAGCAAGGCAACGGAATTAAAAAAAAAATATATATAATGGTGGGCTTTGCTGATGCTTGAGCATGATTGGCAGCAGCCACAAGGCCTGTATCCTGTGCTACCATCTCCAGCACCTGCCCAGGCAACCTTTTTGTAATGCCAATCAGTCAAATACCAGTTCCATTTCTGTAGGTTTCATTAAAGAGGAAAGAAAGAAGAGCTACTTAGTCTGTGCAGAGTATATTATTGATATGCTGATTAAGCATAATGCAAGTGATCATTAACTGCAATTCACGTAAATTACAGCAGCACAGATGTGGGGGTTGGGAGGATAAAAAAGCAAGTCACTTTAATAATGCACAATAGAAATGTGATGGATAATTCATACAGGACAAAAAGAGTACAGTCTAAACCCAGCTCTGCATATTCATGTGAGTAGTTGTATTGGTTTTCAGCATCATATTTTTAGTAAGAAAAATGTTTCTAATTTGCTTCATGTTCTTTGGGAAGTTTAGAAAAAAAAAATACTTGTGACATACATCGTTCTGCAGTCGCTCAACTTGTGACTTGATCTTTACATGTTTATCGCTCACATTTACGGACCTGAAATTTTTTGGGCAGGGTTTTTTGGGTTTGGTTTTTTTTTTTTTAGATGATAAGAAAGTAAAAGAAATCATGTTAATCTTTTCTTGCTAGAGAAGAGAATGCTCTGGCATTTATTATTGTCATGCAATAGGTAATTGTAAAAAAACCCCAAAACCCAACAAACCAAATCAAAAACCAAAGAAACAAAAAACACCGATCAAAAAAACCCAAACCCAACCTGTCCTGTACATGACTAAAGTTAAGTAAATAGCAGCTAAAATTTAAAAGACTGATTGGGAAATAAAGATATTGTCTTTGATCATGACAGAAGTTTTCTAGGTCCCCAAGTTTCTTCAGAACCTTCTGATTTCTTTGAGATTTGGCTGTGCTCAGTACCTTAAAGTTTTGAGCACATACTTGAGCTGCTGACTGTACACCAAAGGGCTTTGGAAATCTGGCGTGAATTAACTTTGCTTTTTCTCAGTGGTCACTCTCACGATCATCTGGACAAAGCAAGCCAAGCATCTCGGTAATGGAAACTGGTTCCTAGGTATGAGAGGAGAGCAGGATAACACTCGCTGCTTCTGTAGTACTTTGTGTTGCACTAGGAAAGTTAGAGCATGTGTGACTGAGATTAGTGAGAGTTTTTCCATCAACTGAAATCTGGTTAAAATCTAAAAATCCAAGTGAAAATGAGGAAAATGCCTCCTTTCTCATATTTCAAAAGCCCAAAGTAGTTTGTCACCTTAGACAGTATTTCTGCCTACCCATGACAGCGGCAATTTCCCTGTCTGCACTTGTTCTGGTTTCCATAGTCGGTTAAAGTGTGGCACCGTAAAATCTTTTTGGCTTTTTATGTGAGGTATATCATGGACACAGTGACTGAAGAAGACTCTGAATAAATTGGCATTTGGATAGTCCTCATGACTAGATGAAGGTAGAGGAGAACTTGTGCAGAGTTAAATTTAGCCTGTGATTAAGGTGCACTCAAAGAAGCTGCATTCAAGAATCAGTTATTCAGGCCACCGTGAATGGAAGGTTTCTCTGTTTATATGGAAGATGTTTTCAAGATTAATAAGTATTTCCAGGAGTGGTAGAAAGAACGAGGTTTGTTTTCCTTCAGCTTTGTGTCTCTTGGTTAATTGCATCCTGTGATTGAAGGGTTTTTTGCAGTAGGTCCTTAATGCCAGTGGGTTTCCTGGTGTCATGCTTCAGCCTCCCCTTCAGCTGGGCACATAGAAAATTTCTCTTCCCCACGTGTGTCTCTGACTTCCACACCACTGCAGGATCTTAGGACAGCTGAGCCATCGAAAAAACTTGAAACTGGCCAACAAATACACAAATTTATGAAACAACCTCATTTTAGTTTTCTTTTGATACTGATTGACATCTTAGTCTGTAGTCATCTTTTTTTTTGTCTGAGACACCAAACTTAACTTCAAAGTGATACTGTATTTGAAGTAAGGAGTATTACCAAAATCACCAGGGGGTCATGAAAATGACTTTCACAGTAAAACAAATGATATCAAACAATTGGTATGAGACAAAAGATTGAAACTGAAAGATATCTTTGTAAAATAAAAAATTAAGTACTTTTTTCCAAAATGAAAGCTGGCATGTTATATTATTCTACACTTTTTTCCCCCCCTATTCATTAGCAGTGGAATTTCCTTAGCACTTCTTAAAACAATGCATTCTGTTAAAACCAAGATTTATCTCTGTTTTGCCTGAGCTCTGGTCTCCTTTACAACTGTATATATTTCCTACTGTCTCCCTGCCCTTCAGGACTTGTGTATCAGATCTGAAACGCAAGCAGACTATTTTGGCGATGGAAAGTCAAACTAACCACTTGGGATTCTGTTTCTGTGAATCACAGACTTTGTTTCGTCTTACACGGAATGACTGATTGAAAAAGTAATTTTATTTTTTTTTTTGTTAACACACTCTCCTCCCCTAACTAAGAGATCTGCTTTTGAGGTGCACTGAAAGTATATTTGTTTCATTTTATTCTCCTTTTTCCAAAATTATGGAGACTGTTAAAAAATAAGAGCACTTCTACTATAGCTTTCATAAGTTCTTCCCTTCACCTCCAAGTTTCTGTAATGAAAAACATGCTATTTCTCGTTCTTGGTCTTCTTCCTACTAGAATAAAATTATTTGAATTTACTGTTATTACCGTAAAGTGAATGATTTTGCTTTGGAGAGGGAAATTTAAAAATCTGCCTCTTTTGAACTAAAATCTCTGCATTCATACTCAGAGCCTTGAATCAGAATGCAGTGGTGGTTTCTTCAGTCTCCGCGTGCTGCATTTACACAGAATCAGAACGTGACGAAAAATAAATGTATTTGTACTGTACTTTTTTCCCCTTTCTATTAAGGATTACTTTTAGCAATATAAAGCTACGAGATAATGCCAGATGATTATTTTAATTATATGAATATTGTTAAACTGATGACAGCATTGTTTAGTACTGCTTTCCGTATATAATATGAAAGTTTTGTTGATGCCTTCAGAAGCAGCATCCGAGTAGTCAAGGGTAGAATGTACTTTGGGTGTACTATAGCTGGCTTGGACTTTTGTTTCATCTGCGGACTAACTTCAGCTGGTTGTGTTAAGCGTGTGTTTAAAATGGGAGTTTAAGTCAAAAAAATAAGGCAGAGTTGGCTAAACAAATGGGGAAAGTTTTGTTTTGTTTTTTTTTTTTTTAAATTGAGATCATGCGTATTACTTCAGAATTATATTTGACTGTCTCTTGTTATAAATTATTACTAGAAAGAAATTATTTTTTTTAAAATGTGGAGCACTGTGATAGTCTTTATATGTGTTCTTAATAATTGTAGTCTGTATTGCATTCATTTGAAAAATTCAATATGATCATAATGGTACTGTGTTTTGGTGCATTTTAAAAACAGCTTTTAAACTTGATATAAAGTAAAAAATGTGCTAATTTCTATTCCATGATCATCATTAAGGAAGGGAAAAAGCCTTTTTTTTTTTTTTTTTCAATTTCTTTTGAAAATAACATTTTTACCATGTTACTTAAAATTATGAGATTGCTATTAAAAAATGCAACCAAGTACAATAGGTGCAATGTTCTTGTACCATTTTTTTTCAATGGAAAATATGGAAAAATCCCCCATATTTCATTAGCCTCATCAGTCATTTTACTTATTGGTAATAAGTTGAAGAAGTTTGGGTATCAGTTTTCCGTGGTTTCAGTTTCTATTTATTTATTTATTAATTTATTAAAAACCAGCACGTTTTGGCTTCTATTCCAAGAGTTAAATAAAGATCTTATTTAGTTGAAATTGCAGATACTTCAGCTTCCAGTTTTTCTTTTCCATTTTCAAAGCTCAGAAAAGACATCATTCTCTTCATGGGCAGAATTTTGTTTCTGTCAGCCTTGTCAGCATAAACTGAGGTCGTTTGTGAGAAGTTCTCTCAAATGGCCTGATCACCATGAGATATTTTTCCCTTTTGTGCAGAAACGCTTACTTTATAATTTTATTCATTTTCTTTTGTGCTGAATTTATTTGCATAAACCAGAACAGAGTAAATACAGTAACTGTCACGAAATGCGACGTTATTTATCATGGGGGCATGTTACAGTCGATTTTAAGACTGTTTTTGTAACATCAAGACCACGAGAAGAGTGACTACAGTCTCCCGTGAAAAATGCCCATAAACTTTTTTTTGCCTGATAGCTTTACTGTGGTTCTGCATTACTTTTTATAGTCTAAATAGTTTTGGTAGGTAATTTATTCTAGATATAGATATTTGTTGGTTGTTTTGTTGTTGTTGTGGGTTTGTTTGTTTTGTTTTTCCCCAGATTTCTGAAACTCTTCAGTGTGAAATGGTTGCCTGGGTAGAATAGTATTTTTTACAATTTAAAATTGTTCTTTTATAAGGTATTGGGAAGTAGGCATGGAGGTGCACTGATGGCTTGCTGGCTCTTGTACTGAAAGAAAATGACTGAGAATGCAGTTTTTTCTAAGGCAGGAGATCCACATGTTGCTTCATTTTTCCCCCCAATCTTTCAAAGTTGTTTGTGAAAACAGCCTGCGGATTCTATTACTTAATTTCCTAATTTCGCACACTTTGAACTTCTCCAGAGTGATTTCCCAAGCTGTCCCCTTAGCCTCTGGAAAAGGTGAGAAGGTGCAAACGGGGGGAAGCAGCCTGCTCTCTCTGAGGCAAGCAGTGTCCGGAGGGGCGCGGGTTCCCGGTCTGCCGGGCGGCTGCAGGCGGCGGGGCGAGCGCTTTCCCTTCCCTTCCCTGCTCCGGCGGCAGCTCGGGGCTGCGGCCAAGGCCAGGCTTGGTCCCGCGGCTGGAGGGCAGCTGGGGGACACCTGGGCGAAGAAGCCC
>NW_010329579.1:0-5457 GCF_000700745.2 Antrostomus carolinensis
AAGATAAGAAGGAACTGGTATGCAACACCTGGAGTCTGAAGCAAGAAAGCTGGCTTTATTTTGTGTAGAGGTCTACAAGGGTGCTAACAAGCATCAACAGGAGACAGTGCGCAAGCGTGAATGGGAGTGAACTTATGTTATTTTTTTTTTTTTTATTAAATTAGCTTAACCCATCCTAAATTTAATGAATATGTATATGTGTGTACTTTAAATAAGGCCTTTCTAAAAGAGTGGGTGAGCAGGGCCTTTATGGAGCGATCCACCCTGTTGCCCACCGGGGAATAAAACATACCTGCTTTATAACTCTCCACGAGCTGTAAGGTTCTGCAGACAGTTCTGCAGACATGTTCTGCAGGCACTTGCTTGGCTGCAGTCACTTGCCGGGGTTGTACCCCCTTGAATTTTGTTTTATTGTTTGGACAATCTCCATAATTTCCATAATTCCCCCTTACCCCCTTCCTTCCTAGTTTAAAGCTCTCCTTATGAGGTTGGCCAGTCTATTGGCAAAGATATGTGTACCCCTGTTGGTGAGGTGGATCACATCACTCCCAATCAGCTGTGGATCATCAAACCAGGTCCCATGATCACAGAAACCAAAACTCTGTTGCCAGCACCAGTGGGACAGCCAGCTGTTTACTTGGAGAATATGTCTACTCCTCTTCTCGTCTGCAACCCTAACTGGTAGGATTGAGGAGAAAACAACCTGTGCCACAAGGCCCTTGACCACCACTCCTAAGACTCTGAAATTCCTTTTGATAGTTCCCAGGTTGCTCTTGGCATCATCAGTTCCCACATGGAAGAGCAGGAAGGGGGGTAGTAGTCAGATGGGTGGACCAGACGTGGCAATCTCTCTTTGACATCTCTGATGCAAGCCCCTGGCAGGCAACACACCTCTCTAGACAAGGCATCAGGTCAGCAGATGGATGCCTCTGTCCCCTGGAGAAGGGAGTCTCCCACAACAATCACTCATCATTTCTTCCGGGTGGTCCTGCACAGCACAGGGCCTAGCGGGTCAGTTTCATACTTTGAAGACATACCCAACCACTCCTCAGCTTGAAGGGCACTAAACCTGTTTGAGAACTGCATGTTGATAGGCGGAGTAGGAGCCTTGTCCTTAACCAGTTGCCAGTGTTCATTCTCTATAGCCTTCTCTGTTACCCTCCTTTTTTTCTTAGCCTTCTGTTTTTTAATTAACAGAGGCAGTCAGAATGCTTGGGGCTGACTGACTCACCTTAAGCAGCTCCCTGGATGAACCCTCATTGGCATACTCCTTTGACTGACCCCAAGTTCTAGAACCCTGTACCTGTTGTGTAAGGGCAGCTTGGAAGGTAAGGGAGGTCTAATGGGGGTTTGCCTACCAAATTCTTTCTGGTAATGGTCTTCAGCTGGGTGGAAACCATAGCCGTCTCTGCTTCTGGCAAGGCAACGACCACTATTTGAGCTAGCCTTCCTGAGACAGGGGCGAGGGACTGCGTGCCCTGCCCACACAAACTGCCTACAAACTGCCGCACCACGCTCTGGCTGACGCGCCACGCTAAAGAAATAGAGGTAAATGATTAATTTAAAGCCAGAAAAGAGATCTATGACAAATAAGACTTTGAAATTTGATGTCCCAAATGCGACACTTCTATTAGGTAAGAATTTATAAATTTTAAGCAAAACTTTCATCAGTTGTCTAAAATGACAATGTCCTTTTAATTCAATGGCATGCTCAGAAACATAGAAATTATACCAAAACTTAATTTGTTTATTTACCTGTGAACTAAATGCATCAAGACTAATATTTTAAATTTAAAGGAAGATTTATTTCTCTCTTTCATTCTTTTTAATAAGTATATTTTTAGTATTTTGTTCCATGACCAATTTAAGAGTTTTCACAGGTTATTTGAGGAATTTGATTCCTCGATTTTTCATGCTTTGAGAAAGACATAAAAACTTTTTTTTTGAAGCTGGCAAATAAGAACTGAAACTACACTAAGAAAAAAATTTTAAAAAGAGCAAGAAATGCTACTGCATGGAATAAAGCAAAATGAATGATGTTTAGGGACCTAGAGCACCTCCTGTATGAGGAAAGGCTGAGAGAGCTGGGACTTTTCAGCCTGGAGGAGAGAAGACTGAGGGGGGATCTTATCAATGTCTATGAATACCTGAAGTGCAGGGCCCAAATGGATGGGGCCGGGCTCTTTCGGTAGTGCCCAGTGACAGGTCAAGGGTCAATGAACAGAAACTGGAACACCAAAAGTTCCACACAAACTTAAGGAAAAACTTCTTTACTGTGAGGGTGACGGAGCACTGGGACAGGCTGCCCAGAGAGGCTGTGGAGTCTCCATCTCTGGAGATGTTCAAAACCCACCTGGACGCTTTCCTGTGCAACCTGTTGTAGGGAACCTGCTTTGGCAGTGGGGTTGGACTAGATGATCTCCTGAGGTCCCTTCCAACCCCTACCATCCTGTGATTCTGTGATTCTGTGAAGAAAATATAAACTGCTTAAGTTATAAAACAGCCAAGATATCACCTATCAAAAAGAAGAAAACACTTCAACAAAAACAGAGATGAGAATGTGGATGTTTTAAAAATAATTCACTTGGTGGAATTTGCCATCATGAAAATCAATATAAGATACAAACTGAGTTGGCTTTGGTTTAATTTAGCATTGAATAACCATTGAAAAGTGGATGTGAAAATACAATCTGAAAACCAAGCTACCTGCTGAAAAACAAATAACCTGTCATACTACCATGGTCAAGAACTATAACAGACCTGCAGAGAAAAAGAAAAGAAACATAAAGGTGTTAAGAGATAGAAATGAGAGATAAGACAGTCTGGAGATTTTTATAACAATGAGACACTGCAGAATATATAAAGCCAGTACAGCATTCCAGGAGCAAGGGTAAAAGAAAGGAGTATTTCCAAAATGAAAGAGGGAAAGTTTATAAGTGTTACAATACAATATGGCTTATAAAATACATTGACAATAGCTATAGATATTAGATATTATAATTAATATAGATATTAATATGATTTAGTACAGCTCAAGTTTTGAATCTCACTTCTCTTTCTCTTCTTTCCTGTAAAGATCATAAGTATTCAAAATCCAAGTTTTGAATGCTAGGCAATTATATACAGAGCATAGCTAAACTCAGATATGCAAACAGACCTACCTTAATCAGCATTCAGACAGTTGTACATTATGTAACCTCTTTGTAGATAAATAAATATGGTATATAAAAGTCATCTATCTGGCACTCAGCATGAAAGCTGAAAAGAGAAAAAAAAAAAAAATCACTAAAAAAGAATGTTCAACAAGGAACTCCTCCCTGCCCCCCCAAACAATTCAGAAAATAAAATAATGTGCAGCCACAAAACCAATATTTATCCTGTTCCTAGTAAAACTCCCTGGTTACATACTTTTTTATGACTTTGTCTTAGTATTAAGCTGAATTTCTTTTCTGATTCTGGTATTCCTGACCTTTTAGAGTCTTCACAGCTGTTGTATTTTGGTCCTACTCTTTAGGGTGCCCTGATTTTCCTACTGGATTGATTATTTCTTTCTTCATCCATAAAAGAAATAGACTTTTGAGATGCTTGGATTTACACTTTACTTAAATGCCTTAACTAGACATGTAATAAATGACTTAGTAGTCTTTTTAGATATACTAAATAGTGTAAATTGAATTAATCATACTGTTCATAGTAGTCCCTACAGATTAGGACAATCAAACTATGGGATATACAAATATCAACAGGTAGACACGGATATACAAATATCAACAGGTAGACACTCCAGGCTTCAAAGGGCTCACAGAGTCAATTCATATATCAAGGACAGGCTAAATGAGAGCCACCAAACACACATAGAAAAAAATAATTTAAAAAAAAGGCCCTCAGTGAATCCAGATTTTTACTTTTGTGCTGCTATGAAAATTTTCCATCTGCGTTGGTTATTTTCCCCACATTATCCATCCACCAGCTCTCAACTGAGGAGCTAGCTGTTCCCTCCCAACTTTTAGGAGGGAACTTTTAGGATTTTTTTAGTATTAATTTAAACTTTTTGAGTATTAGTTGGTACTTTTCCCAAATAATTTGCTGATTATGTTTCTTCTTATGAAGGCAAATATGACAAAACTGATAGATAGGAATGCCTTAAAAGGTATCATTTATGACATTCACAGCTTGCAGTACAATAGAATTAAGATAGGTCAACTTTAGGTTAGGAGCATGAATCCAGAGCTGAGTTCGGACTTCAGTTCTCTAGATGTTTGAATTCAAAGCATCAAAAACTGAGTCCCAGCAGCTGATGAATATTAATTTCTTCATTGGGAAGTAGTAAATTAAGACTAAATCTTCCTTATTATTGTAGATTTTAGAAAGACACTGATAAATCTTTTTGATATATTAAGCTTGGAAAAAACAGAATAATCACTTAAAAGTTCTAGTCAAATAATTGATCAATATTTTCTTTTTCTTGTTTGAAAAAAATAATGAGCGTTGCATTCAAAATCTTGTTATGGGCATGAAAATAACACTTTTTTCTTTAACACTTTTTTCTTTATTCTTTTTTTTTTTTTTTACGAATCCAAGAATTTATTCTTAGTCAATTAAAATAATTCTAATAGTCCAATCAAAATATGACACTTTTAAAAACACAACAGAGCACCACAACAAGTTGTCAGAGTTCAAAGCTGTCTGACAGAAGTTTGGCTCTGCCTGTGGGGGTCCTCTAGGTTGGTCTATGTACCATTTTGTTCAGTGATTCTCAGTTATTCAGATTTCCTATCCCCTTTGTTAACTTCAAAACCAATTTTACCTTGAACACTATCAGGTGTGATTTTTGGTTTGTGATTTCCGTTTGCAGACTAGGACTTTTTAGACATGTAGCCCAGTAAATACATAATTGCCATTGTTAGTAACAGGCTTTGTACTGAGTTTGTGTGGAGTCAGGACCGAGGCTTGCAAAGTTTACTTTGTCTGAATTTTTTTCAGTCTACCTGGAACTTTGTATTTATTTGATTTGTCTGTAACAGCAACTTTTCCAATGACTGAGGCTATGTCCAATTTGTTTTACTTATGTTTCTATAGTGCAGCTGTAGCTTTTACATAGGTAGAAGTAAAAGCATGGGACGGTAAGAGACAGAACTCAAGCCACAGACCTCAGGGCTATAAATAACTCAGAACAATGCAGACATGATAGCTGTTTTTAGGGTTTGTCCATAAAGAGAACAAAGAAAAATTAAATATATATTAAAATTAACCATAAGCTTAGTATGGTTGCAGACCACTGAAGAAAGATGAAACTACAAGGTGGGTTTAACAAAGACATAAAATTAGCCCCAGGGACATCCTGGAGAGAGGAGGAGGAAGAAACCATCATAATTAATACCATACTCCTACAGATGAAGGATTTAGGATGTGGATGACTTGACATACCTGTCCCGATCCGATATCGGGGATCACTTA
>NW_010329580.1:0-23114 GCF_000700745.2 Antrostomus carolinensis
TTTACCCTTCTGATTCTCTTCCCCATCCCCCTGGGGGCAGGGGAGGGTGAGCGAGTGGCTGTGCTGTGCTTAGCTGCCTGCTGGGCTAAAACCATGACACCTCCTTATATAACTCCTCCTTTAGCCTTATCTGCTGGAAAGGGCTGCCAAAGTCTAGGGCAGTGGAGTGAAATTAGGAGTTGTTTTGAGACCATTTTACTTGCTGCAGCATATTACCATGTCTGAATTTAGGAAAGGATATCCCTATGACACACCTTCTGAGTGTCCTATGGTGGAACATATAGTACCACCCCACAAAAGCTTTTTGCTATAATGTTTGCTTGAGAGACAGAGACATAATAATTAGGTATTGATAAATTAGTGCCTTGAAAATGCATACCTTTCTGTTTTTCTCAGGTGTAAACATTATTTCAGGTTTTGGCTGTGATCACTGCTTTCTTCAAAGGCAGAGTATTTCCTTAATACTTGAAGAAAGCTGTGCCTGCATGTTTCAAGTAACTCTTGAAAATGTTTGAGGAGGTGATGACTCTTTCTGTTTCACCCAGGAGATGCAGATCAATCAGAAATGTGAGCCAGTTCATGCTTGTAGTGTCTGGTGATCTAAACAGCAGTATCCGTCAGCACAGAAAAGGAGTGCTGCTTGGGTGGGAATTACACTGGAGATATGCAATTCTGAGGTATTCCTGTATCAAAACTTCTTTATAAAGCACAAAGATTTTGGGCTGCAATATAGTTAAAGGAGTTCACTGAGCTCGGTCTGGGTTGGCAGCCTGAAAAAGGCAAACTTGATTCCTTTCCACAACAATCATGACCATAGGAAGGTTGAGGATGATATTGACTGCAGTGACCAGGAGATGCTGGAATTCAGGATCTTGAGAGGAGGGAGCAAAGCAACTAGGAGGATCACAGCCCTGGATTTCAGGGGAGCAGACTGTGGCCTGTTCATTGAATTGCATGGAAGAATTCCATGGGATACTGCCTTGGAGAGAAAAAGGGTTCAGGAAAGCTGGTTGATTTTCCAGGATCCCCTTCTCTAAACTCAAGAATGATCCATTCCAGAGTGCTGGAAATCAAGCCAAAAAGGCAGGAGCTCTGCACAGATGAATGAGGAGCTCCTGACAGAAGTCAGACATAAAAAGGAAGCATACAAGAAGTGGAACCAGGGGCAGGTGAGCCAGGAGGAATATGGTATGTAACATTTAGTTTAGGAAAATTAAAGTACATCTGGAGTTCAGTCTGGCAAGGGATGTGAAGGACATCAAGAAAGGCTTCTACAGGTACATTGTCAGCAAAAGGAAGACTAGGGAAAATGTGCGACAGCTGCTGAAGAGGCAGGGAACCTGATGACAAAAGACATGGAAAAGGTCAAAGTACTGAATGTCTTCTCCATCTTGGTCTTTATTGGTCAGCCTGACCTTCAGGATCTGGAGTTCAGTCTGGCAAGGGATGTGAAGGACATCAAGAAAGGCTTCTACAGGTACATTGTCAGCAAAAGGAAGACTAGGGAAAATGTGCGACAGCTGCTGAAGAGGCAGGGAACCTGATGACAAAAGACATGGAAAAGGTCAAAGTACTGAATGTCTTCTCCATCTTGGTCTTTATTGGTCAGCCTGACCTTCAGGCATTCCATGGAGCAAGACCTACCCTTGGCGGAGGAAGATCAAGATAGGGAACATTTAAACAAACTGGATATGTAGCTCCATGTAGCTTGATGGGGAAAAACCATAAATGCAGAGGGAGCTGACTGGTATTTTTGCAAAGGCACTGTCAATTACCTTTGCAAGATGATGGTGATCTGGGGAGGTTACTGAAGTCTGGAAGTAAGCAAATATCTTCAGTAAGGGCAAGAAGGAGGACCCAGGAAACTATAGGCTGATCAGACTCACCTCGATCCATGGGAAGGTGATAGAACATCTAATTTCTGGAAACCATTTCCAAACATACTGGGGACAAGAAGGTGACTGAGAGAAGTCAGCATGGATTTATGAAGGGGAAATCATGCTTGGCCAACTTGCTAGCCCTTACTCTTTGGAGGAATTCCATGAAAAATACTAATCTTTTGCAATTTGACTCATGTTTGTTAGCGTTGTTTACTGACCTGAAACAAGGAGGTGCCTCTATTCTCCCAGTTTTATACTTTACAAGTGTCAGTGGAGTCTGAAAGTGACAAAAACAATACATAGTGTTAAGATTCAGTTCTCACTAATTTATGTCATATTGTATCTAATTCTCCATCTACCTTACATGTGGTCGATTCAGATTATAAACTCTTCAAGGCAGGGAGCGTGTTCATTGATTTGACTGCAAAAAGACATTACAAGTTTTATCTAAATAGTAACTCTGGAAGGTATTATTAGAACAACAGTCACATTAAATGGCTTTGCACTTTGAGAAAGTATACTCTGTATGAACAATCCCTGCCTCCTTCTTTTTTTTTTCTGGTTCATCTGCACATGTGCAGATAGCCAAGTTGCAGATTCCCAGCGGACTTCCCAGGACAGGCTTGATTTCTGTGTGCAGTAATCCACAAACACCACGGCGTGCAGTTCAGCCTGCTCCGACGGCTCCTTCTGGTTCCAGGAAATCTGTCAGTTGACAGGACATCCCCAGGGAGGAAGGCATGTGATTCAGGATTTTTCTCACTACTTCCAGGAAAAGGGATTAAAAATAAGTCCTTTTTTCCCCCGTGGGTAGGTGAATAATTCAGGTTGGTTTTTCCCCCCTTTTCCTGGCACATTGTTTCACATGTGCGCACCTGTGTGTGTCTAATTAAGTAGGAACCATACTGAAATAAAATTGTCAAGGCAGTAATCTTTCAATTCTAGGAAACAATAAAATCTCTAAGGCAAAAACCACCTGGTAATTAAGAACCGAACTTTTAACATTTGCAGATTATGCTGACCCAGGAGCAAGTGAAGGGTGCCTGGAAATTGTTTCCGTCCCCTCTATGGCTACCAGCTGCCTTTGAAGCCTTTTGTTTCACAAGCTTCTTATTCTGCAATTTTGGTTTCACCTGCTTTCTGTGTTCTTCCTTTGTTTTTGCACTTGTTCACTTTTCTTGGAAATACCTTTCTCATTTCTGACTGTTTTTGGCACTTTTCCTGTGTGCTCCCGCCTCCCTCCTCCCACTTGTCCTTCTGTCCCTCCTTTGTTTTCTCTCTCTGCCAGTGCTGGTTTTCTCAACATCTCATACTTACCATGGAATCATAAGATCATTTAGGTTGGAAAAGACCTTTAAGATCACTGAGTCCAACCATAAACCCAACACTGCCAAGTCAACCACTAAACCATGTCCCTAACCACCACATCTACATGTCTTTTAAATACCTCCAGGGATGGTGACTCCACTACTTCCCTGGGCAGCTTGTTCCAATGTTTGACAACATTTTTGGTGAAGAATTTTTTCCTAATATCGAATCTAAACCTCACCTGGTGCAACTTGAGGCTGTTTCCTCTTGTTCTATCACTTGTTATTTGGGAGAAGAGACCGAGATGCACCTTGCTGCAGCCTCCTTTCAGGCAGTTGTAGAAAGTGATAAGGTCTCCCCTCAGCCTCCTCTTCTCCAGACTAAACAACCCCAGTTCCCTCAGCCACTCCTCATCACACTTGTGCTCCAGAGCCTTCACCAGCTTCATTGCCCTTCTCTGGACATGCTCCAGTGTGTCCCCTTTTGTTGGGTCCCTGTGACAAGATTGTTGTTCGGGACTAGATCTTTCTTTTAACAGAAACCTGTTCATCCTGGGAATGTAACGGAGGATTTAGGAAGACTGAGAAGAAGGCCAGAAGATCTGAGTTCAGTTCTCAGCCCCAGTGTTGTCTTGCACTGATGGGATACTCACCTGTGTGAAACAGCATGATCTTTTACGGGCCTTCAGTTTGCTGCCAAGAAGTTTCCATATTCCTTGGGTTTGGATAAAGAGAAATGTGAATAAAAGTAATTGCTGAAAGACTAACGGCAGGAGGAAGAAGCTTTCAGGCCAATAGTATCAGCCTTACAAAGAAACAGGGGAAAAAAACAATATTAAGCTGTGTTTGGACATACTGGCCTGAACATAATATAATTTGTACAGGCTTATGAAGAATGGCATCTTTAAAAAATATTTTTAAGGGAAGGGCTCCCCCGTATGCAAATATTACTAAATAAATAATATTGTTCTGAGCTCTGCATATATAAGTGGCAAAAAAAAAGTTTATTTCAGCAAAGTGGGAAAAACAGATTGGAAGGCATCAAGAAAGGAAAGGAGAAAGTTCTTTCTCTGGGAAAATTACCATACTGCAAGGAGGTGATATTGTGACTTAACTACAGAAGTCTTGTTCTTAGAGCACTGTGGCATTTAGAGATCCCTGCTGCTGCTGGAAGATGGAATGAAAAATCAATATCTCACCAAGGGAAGACCTCGGCAAAGTTCAGCATAACTGTAGATACATATTTGTTAAAGGTGGGAACACATTTTATTTTAAGTCTATTTTTTGCTACAAGTACTGAGCTCAATCCAGAGCAATGCTGTCTCTTGCAGGTGAGGTAGCAATGTTGACTCAGAGCAGGAACTGGCCCCAGGTGTCTTTGCATTTTTTGTCATCTTTCTTTTTACTGAGTGAATTTTATGTAACTCATTCATATCCAAGTCAAATGCGAGATCAGTTGTTGTGTTGGGCTATTGGAAGAGGAATAATAATTCAAAAGAAGTAGTAAGTTGTAACTGTTTATATTGCACAAGCAATTGTTCAGGTATTTTTCTGAAGGAATTGGTATCTTGGAAGCAGAAGTGACCTCCCAAAGTAATTTCACTCTTTGTAAATGAATGTCTGTTAAGACATGTTAATCAGAATTGCATTTTCTGTCTTTGGCTGTGAAAGATTAAAAGCCTTTGCTACTCCTGCTCTTCCTCTCTTCCCTTGTACTCAAGCATTATCTCTTCAGCAGCTGAGCAAGATTGAAGAAGCTGCAAGCTTCAATTGAACACCATGCTTAACCTATCGTTGCTTCATTGTAGGAGTCCTGTATGCCCCTGGCTTGGGGGATCCAGCTGTGCTGGGGAAGGTGGTTATATCTGGCCTGAAAACTTAGCCTCTGATAAGCTGCTACCATTTTCAAGGGGAATGAAAGGGACAGGCTGGAGGTAACTCATCAGCGTCCTCTGTGACTGGGTTTATGAGCTGCCTCTGCTGCTTTCACATAACTCATGAAGACCTGCCTAGTCTAGAAACTGCTGTCTGGCTTCCACCAGTAAAATACTGGAACACCATGATGACAAAGAGAGGCATTTAGAAGACATCAGTGAATATCAAACACTGTGACACTATGCAACAGGAAAAGGGCTGCTTTTCAAAATAATACCCTATGCATACAGATAACTTATAGCATTTATCGACTGAACCATCAGCCTGCAGATGACGCAGGAATAAGGTTTGCAAGTCTTTCTGTTCCTGATGTGATCACATCCTCCAGATTATTGAAAAGCCAGTAATAAATCTCTGTCACCTCAAAAAAGGCTGAGGCTGTTCCCAGCAAGACTGTCTTAAATTTTGCATTTAACTCAGTACACATGATCTGTGGAGGTTCTCACCGGGGACAGAAGAATTTAGTGACTTTGTGTGCCTCTTCTACAGGAGAGGTGCTGCCACCCACCCAGATGTGATGTCTCCTCTTCTGTGCCAGGCAAAGTGTCAGTGCTTAAGAGCCAGGTATGTAAAGCAAGATAGGGTGAGCTTCTTAGCATGTCTATATTCAGTGTCTGTCTGTCTTTCTTATACTTCGTTAACCCTTTTAAAAAAGTCAGTGCTTGGTTTTTAAAATAGTCATACTACATGTTTGGAGATAAAATCCTAGTTTCTGGATGCAAGTATTAGAGCTATCATCTATTCTCAAGCAGATATTACTGCAATGTCAGTGCCAGTGGCGTGTGAGCTTTTAGTGGCTTGCTTTTTTCTGCAGAGTTGATTGAGCTTCCATATTTAAGTAAGTATCAGGCTTATATGAATACTTAATTTTTATAATTTAACTAGTGAGCATAGAACTGTTTTTCTTAATCTTGCAAGTTATGTGAAGGAACATACTGTAGAATGACATTAGTGAATACTTGAAATAATACTTATTGCCACTGAAATAGGAGGTCATTTCTGCTCCATTTGGGAAGTTAATTTTGTTTTGCTACTAAGTGGGAATTTGCTTAGGATTGGTAGAAAAAAAATTGGAAGATTAATTGATGTGGCTGTGTGCTCAAAGCTTGACAGTGCTAATATACTTGTAATGCAATCAGTAATAAAGCATTTATGTCCTGACATTTATTAAAACACTTAGCTTATTTGCATAGAAATGGCTAAACAAACAATTAGGCACTCCTTAGAAGCAGAGTGAATGAGGATAAAGTTTTCTCATTGTTTTGGAAAAACAGTTGTGTGATCATGTTTTTAGCTGCAATGGAAGTTAGTACAGTTTAATGGCCTACTAATCTGTCCCAGGATAAGCACAGCTGATAAATGTTCCACTTCATATTAGTGGTCCGAGTCTCTGACTTATTCCAGATGAGTATTACTTCCTATCCAATAGTTCTTATCTCACAAATTTTTCTTTCAGCTGTTAAGATACTGACTTTTTGACAAAATAACTTTCCTTCCAGTTGAATTATTTCTGCGAATTCCATCCTATTGAGCAAAAAGAAATTATCTCCAGATAAATAATGGATATTGAGACTGCATCAGGCAATCTGTCGAGATCAGGAGGTCTGTGGCCTGACAACGGAGCTCAGTGGTGAGTGTTATTAATTTCTCTGGGTTGTTAAATTACTTATTGATGCCACTCAAATTGAAGAACCCAGGGTTTTAAATAGTCAAAATAAATAAGAAAATTGTATATGTATATTTAAAATGCAAGTTACATCAAAATAGACTTAATGTCAATTAAGTGTTAGAAATGTCAGGTCAACGGGTTTGCTAGCAAGAGTTGGCAGAATCTCATTGAGTTCCACAGCATTACTCTAGCAGAGAATTTTCACAATGATTTATCTCTAGGAAATGCCTGAAGTACAAAACATAAACTGTTGTTGCCTGCAATGAGGATACTATAGCCTAAACAGGAATATGAACAATTTAGGGATCATAATGCAGAAAATCCTTTTAGGAAGAAAAGGAATAAAGAAGGCTGGAGAATTGATGGGAGAGGAAATAGTGGAATGAGAGCTGGCAGAAAAAAATATTTCTCTAAACT
The DNA here is from genome assembly GCF_000700745.2 of Antrostomus carolinensis. NCBI lineage: Eukaryota > Metazoa > Chordata > Aves > Caprimulgiformes > Caprimulgidae > Antrostomus > Antrostomus carolinensis. Next base: position 7,209 of record NW_010329580.1, read on the forward strand.
AATTTTTACTGTCTCCTGCAAAATGGTTTCAAATTAAGTCTAGGAACACTGGAAAAGAATTTGAAACCTGAGTAAATGATTGCACGGAGGCAGAGTAAGCTGCAGCTAAGCAAAGGGGTCTACTGGCAGGAAAAAAAAAAAAAGGTTTCTAGTGGATTTATGGTGAATTTAAATGTTTGCTGAAGAATAATGTGCAGAGAGCTGAAGCGCGAAGATAAAGAACAAACCTCACCTCCCCAAGGTGATAAAGAAATCAGCTGGTAGTGATGCATAAAGGCAAGGCTGTTGCTAGAACTAAATCCTGATGCATAAAGAGAATTTCACATGCTTCTGTGCTTTGTTTGACTTGGCTCCTGAGGCTTTGCATCAGTAAGTAAGTGTGGTGATCTCAGTAAAAGAAACAAATTCTCAAAACACAGACTCTGGTCCTGACAGCCACGAGGTGCTGGGTTGCATCAAACCGGGATTTTTTGTGAAGAGTGCAGAGACCTTAACTGGATGGCATTAATGTAATTAAGAACTTGGTCCATGGAATGGAGAACTGAAGATGGATTTTGTGTACATCTGTCCTCTGGGATAATGTAAAAACATCTAGGTACTTCTATGAGCCAGTGTGTTGAGTTTGTGTGGTGGGGTTTTGGTAGCAGGGGAGGGGCTACAGAGGTGGGTCCTGTCAGAAGCTGCCAGAAGTTTCCCCAGCTCCAACTGGACCTGCCTCTGGCCAAGGCTGAGCCCATCAGAGACGTAGTATCACCTCTGGGATAACATATTCAAGAAGGGAGAAAAGTTGCTGTGCAACAACAACCTGCAGCAGAGAGAGGAGTGTGGTGTGAGAGCACCAACTCTGCAGACACCAAGGTCAAGGAAGAAGGAGGGGGAGGAGGTGCTCCAGGAGCCAGAGCAGAGATTCCCCTGCAGCCTGTGGTGAAGACCATGGTGAGGCAGGCTGTACCCCCTCCACCATGGAGGTCCATGGTGGAGCAGATCTCCACCTGTAGCCCATGGAGGACCCCATGCCGGAGCAGGTGGATGCCAGAAGGAGGCTGGTGACTCCATGGGAAGCCCACGCTGGAGCAGGCTCCTGTCAGGACCCATGGCCCTGTGGAGAGAGGAGCCCGTGCCGGAGCAGGTTTGCTGTCAGGACTTGTGACCCCGTGGGAGATCCACATTGGAGCAATCTGAAGGACTGCACCCCATCCTGGAGCTGTTCCTGAAGAACTCACAGGAAATGAGTTAGGGAAGGACTCACACTAAAGAAGCTCATGGAAGATTGTCTCCTGTGGGGGGGACCCAGTGCTGGAGCAGGAGAAGAGTGTGAGGAGTCCTCCCTCTGAGGAGAAAGGAGCAGCAGAAACAAAGTGTGATGAACTGACCCCAAGCCCCATTCGTGTCTCCCTGTTCTGCTGTGAGGAGGAGGAGGGAAAAACAGGAGTGAAGTTGAGCCTGAGAAGAAGGGAGGGGTGGGTGGGGGGAGGTGTTTTAAGATTTGGTTTTATTTCTCATTATCCTACTCTGATTTTGATTTGTAACAAATTAAATTTATTTTTTCCCCAAGTCGAGTCTGTTTTGTCCATGATGGTAATTGATGAGTGATCTGTCCCTGTCCTTATCTCGACCCATGAGCCCTTTGTTATGTTTTCTCCTCCCCATCCTACAGAGCGTGGTGGGTGGGGACCGAGCGAGCAGCCATGTGGTCCTAGCTGCTGGCTGGGGCTAAACCATGACATCCAGGCACTTCTAGGAACTGACCACATAAATCTGTTTGTAGGTAAAGCACTCACATGTGTACTCTAGGTTTTAAAATTGTTTTTAAGTGTTAGGTCTTTCTGTTGTTCTCATGACATTGCTCCTCATGCCCTATAGACTGGTAACAGTTTTCAAAAAGATGATCTGCATGTGATAACCAAGGACCGTGGCAACAGTTTTCACCCCCACAGCTATTTGTCAGCTCTCACACTGCTCTTCCTGATGTTAAGGACATCCTGGAGTGACCCCAGGAGGGGACAGAGGTGTTCTGCCCACAAGCAGCTCAGGGCCAGCATCTCAGCAGACATGTAGGCACAGTGTAATAGGGGTGCAACTAGAAGTTCAAACTGCACCTCATCTGAGGTACCTGAAATAGGTAAAAGAGAAGATTATTCCCTTAGCTTGTGATACTGAAGTGTTGTGTAAAAGTCCTTTTATGTTCTTGTCTGTGTCACTGAGCTGAAACCTTTCCATACAGCTGCAGTTTGCAAACTTCACCCCCAGCAAACTGTGTCTGGGAGAAGGATGTCTGCTTGGGCAGTGGAGAGGGACACAGCCTGCCCCACCTACACTGCCTGTGGGATGGGAGGGAGGAGAGCTGTGCCTGCAGGATGCTGTTCTGCTCCTGCCTGACCCTGGCAGAGGCAGGCAGGTCCTCCTCACAGCCACCTAAGCTCAAAGCTTTATGCTTTGCCACACAGCAAGCGACCCTGTGCCCTCGTGCTGCTGACTCCAGTGCTGGTGCTGCCTGCGGAATCACAGAATATTAGGGATTGGAAGGGACCTCAAAAGATCATCCAGTCCAATTCCCCTGCCAGAGCAGGAACCTAAACGAAATTACACAGGAAGGCGTCCAGGCGAGTCTTGAATGTCTCCAGAGAAGGAGACTCCACAACCTCCCTGGGCAGCCTGTTCCAGTGCTCTGGCACCCTCACTGTAAAGAAGTTTTTTCTCAAGTTTAAGCGGAACCTCCTGTGTTCCAGCTCAGCAGTCCTGCTTCTCAGTGCGGTTGTCCTGGGGCCAGCAGTGTCCCTGTGCTGTTGTGGTGGAAGGGAACAGTCCTCACTGAGGCAGCAGGGGGGAAAAGGGGCAGAGTTAACTACTCGCACCTAAACGCTGGCAACATCGGTCTGAGTTGTTTTATACTCTGACAAAAAGGTTGTGAAATGCTTTGGAGGTAGCAGAACACATCCATATTATTTTAAAATAAAATAATCCTGAGAGGTCTTTTATGGCACAGTAGAAGAGTTTGTCTTCAGGATTCTTGTTTTAATATGATTTTCAAAGATTTTAAGAAATATTTTAACAAAGAATAGGACTATTCCAAATAATGGCAACAAGATTTGGAGGGAGAGGTAATACCTTTTCTTAGACCAATTAATCTAGCTGGGAATTTAGGAACAGTTGTGCTAGAGGTCTAGCTTCACAAGGCACTGGCTTTTTGGACAAAGGCATCTTGAGGATTTCCTGGTCTTCTCCATATTACCACCTGACTACTACTTCTTCCCTCTGTGCTATAATTCATTTCTGTCATTTCTGTACTCCTGGTTGGAGCTATTTATTGAATCACACTCTAAACCAAAACACTCAATTAATCAAGACTTACAAAATTTCCCTTCTCCTTCTCATTCAAAGAGGCTTTATAGAAACCGATGGCTTATGTAAAATGCATTAAGGAAAAATTAAATGTCAGTATACTTCAGGAACTTGAGGCTGTGCTACCCACAGTGAGTGGATGGTACCAGTGTGCCATGTCACACGTCCCAGTAAAAGCATCAGGGAGTCTTCAGGAGCTCAGGGTTTTGGCGTGAAGGTGTCTACTACCTGCAAGGCTAGCAAGCCAGACGTGAGTAATCCCCAGGATTTGTTTAGAAATTGTTGTTAGGAGAATGGTCACAAGCATTTTGAAGTCTCAAGGACAAAAGAATTAAAGGAAAACAGAAAAATAAAATGCAAAAGGAAAACACTAGGCAACCTCATTAAAGACACAAAGATTAAATCAGGAATTCACGCTCTGCATCCGCACTTTACAACAGATCTGGAATAATACCTGTTTGAGAGCAGAAATAGGTGACAAAATGAGACAGCTGGGGCTTGTTCAATGTGTGAACTTCTATCAGGGCTATAAAATTAACCTGATTCCTTAGAATAACATGAGTTATGCTGGTTCTCAAATCGCCTTTGATTGCCTGCCTAGGTATGAGAGCTGAGAACCACTTTGTTGGGAAGCAGGTTTCTAGGGCGGATAGCCCTTGAACAGACAGCACAAGGGTAACTTCTGGAGCGTGGTAGGGTAGCCATGGCCAGCTATTACTGCAAGCTGCTTAGATGCCATGGCAATGATGGCCATGCAAGATATCTGCCCAAGGATCCATTTTCAAAGGAAACCAGATGTCGGTAAGTCACCGAACACTCAGCCATCGCCTTTCCCAGCTTGGCCAGAGCACTCCTGCTTCTACTGGAGGCTTAGCTACCTCCTACAGTGCCACTCACAGCCCTTTGTGTAGTCCACCACTTGTGTTTCTTTTCTTCTCACTCATAAATACCTATCTTTTTCCCTTAGTCTGGCATTACAATATACTATTAATATTCCCTGCAAGCTTTAACCACATAACCAAAGTGACAGGGCCAAGCAGCTGAGAAGTCTGTATTGTTTAACATTATAGGAGGCAATTTAACAATATTTTAATTTTTGCTTATGTGGATGATTTGGTGGTTGGGGATAAGAGCCCTATTTATCTCCATGCTGTGGTCTATCATATTATTCTTCATTTATTGTCACTGGAAGTAAGCATCAATAAAGATAAAATTATTGGGAAAATATCTATATTATCTTGGGCATCAATTTCACCCATAAATACCTGTCTTTTTCCCTTAGTCTGGCTTTACAATATACTATCCATCTTCCCTACAAGCTTTAGCCCAAGAACATATAACCAAAGTGACCAGGCGAAGCATCTGAGAAGTCAAGTGCTTTTGATATCTCTGGTGGGAATGGAAAAGCTCTGCACATTCTCACTGATATTCTCATAAACAAGAGCAACCATGTAAGATGGCAAATATTCTTTACTAACAGATATTCTGTAAAGCTTGAGTAGGGAATTTGTAGTTTTTCCTGGTCAAAGGATGCTGGCCCTGCAATGTTTAAAGGAATCATTTTTTCAAAGATGTTAATTCTTAGAAAGGAAAGGTTAGGAGAAAATCTAGGCCCTGCTGAAAATGATGGAGTCTTTTGTGATCAGAGACAGAATTTCCCCAGAGAAGCTGCAGTGAGTATAGAGACTTTACAGTCACAGCTGAGACCAATTTGTGCACATTTCCATTACATCTAAGAAAACAGAGGGAGAAATTGCATTGAATCTGTGTTTGAATGTGCTCTGCATTCAGCCAAGAGCCTTTCCTTCCAATCCTGCTTAAGCTGCTGTTATTTATAACTCTTTGAATTAGGAGTTTGCTTTTGACATCAGTAAAAAAAGTTACTCTACGATGGTAACTTGTAATTTGTTTAGCAATCCCCTGTAGCTAATTAATTTCTAATGAAAAACATAATTGCTGTGTTTCCACTTTGTTCTCTGCACACTTTATGATCTGTTGAACAAACAGTGTTTCAAAAGGATTTGTGATAATTGCAGCTATGTAAATAGTTTTGATTGACTTTGTTAAAATAGTATGATTGGGTTTTATGAGATTCACCAAGCATAGGCATCTGAAAATTAAATATCTAAGTCTGAGTGAGTTGTCCTGATGCATATACAGCAGTATTTAGGGTCAGTGTGGCAGTGCAGCTCTAAAGCAAATCTCATCCTTGTGTCTGTGTATTGCTTGGTTCTTGGAACAGTTGGTCTGCTAAGCTGAATTCCTGTTGGAGGAAATGTAACCAAAAGCTCTGTTCCAGGTGTACACCAAATGTCCTTCTATTTCTAGAAAGGCATAATGGTCTGAACAAATCCTTCAGGCAACTTTGAAATGTGTGTGTGGTGGAATAGCTGTTCTAGGTAAGATGGCTGGTCTAGGGGAGCCAGACTAAATCTAGTCCAAAGCAAAACCCCAAACTGTGTATAGAGTGGATGTTGGGACCTCAGCACCAACTGCTTTGCTCTTCAGTTGTGCCAAAGTACATGCCAAGGTAAAAATAGCCTTAGCATACCACCATAGTCAACAGAGGGAAATAGGCCACACAACATGCTCTGAAGGGGTCTTAGACACTTGGTTTAGAGTATCAAAGCTACCTATTCTTCTCCATTATTAAGGGGGTATACAATGGCTATCCTTGGCTCAGACATTGGTCCTTTAAACACCTAAGTTAAGGCAGGTGAATCCCATTACCTTGATTTCTTGCTCATGGCTCTGTACTGACGCATCCTCAGATGGTTTCTTCTCCCAGCTAGATATGATGGCTCTGTACGGTGGTAGTAGATTGCACACAATATGTTTTTTCTTTTGCACACCCTTTTCTTTTTTCCCTTCTTCCTCTGTGCTTCCTGCTCAAATGCAGGTCTGGAAGGGAATGCAGGAGCTGATCTGCATTTGGCCCTGCTGAAACCAACAGCAGAACTGCCCCTGGTTCTCCTGGCATGCCTCTGCCTGATTTAGCTTGTCTTCCAGAGTGCTTGGTACTTCTGTAAACCAGACTCCAGGCACCACAAACTGAGGAGCACTCAGCTGGTGACAGCCACTGAGAAGTGAGGTTGTGTACCTCATCTGGCACTTCTAGGGAACACCAGAAAGAATGAAATAAGCATACATCTTAGATCAGCATCCAGCATGCTTTGACCATGGTGGTGTCATTCATCCTGCTCCTGTAATGGAGCAAAGAGAGCGCTGATGGGTGACACTGCCTGTGTCTGTGTGACCCCAGTTCAGTTCTAAAATGATCTGTTTGATAAGGGTCATATGGGGAAACTGGTGAATGAACACATCATGATGGACTGCTATAGGACATACTATAAATAGGAAAAATTCCAGTGACCTTAGTCTTACCAGTTCCTAAATTGTCTTTGCTCGAATTCCAACTTTAACAATGCCCTTTAACTTGCTTCTGTTACCTTGAGCTTTCTAGGGTCATAAACCCCCACACATAGTCACAGAAATCAATCCTGTGGCGTAGTACTGAAACTTCAGCTGGTCTTATAGCCCCATGAGCCCACCTTGAGCCTAATTCATAGACTCGATTGTCCATCCAGTTCCTTCAATCCATCTTGTCTCTCTTCCAATTTCAAATTATACAACCTATCTAATCCTGTACCACTCTGTAAGCCTTTCTCATCCCTGTGCTGCACCAAAAAAAAAAAAATCCTTTGTTTGATTTTCTATGCAAATTAGCAATTGATTTCCAAGAAGGATTATTATGCATGTTTGATTTAATAAATCTGTGCAAACGAAATGTCTGGGAGTGAGAAACAAATGCATCATAGCCCAGGTGCTTTCAGTTGTTTCGCTGGCAATTTATTAGACTAATTGGGCATCACTAGCACAGTGATTATCCAAAATTAGAAGTATTGTTTTATTTATTTAGAATTTGAAAGTATTAGAGTGGCAATACTTGAGCTGCTAGCTGCTATTATTTTTTACTCCCATATTGATATTTTCAGATTCATTACTGTTTATGGTACGACAACAAACTACTGTGGAAGATCTGTTTGCACAACACTTCAGCTTTCTGTTGAAACTGTAATTGAATTTCCCCATCAGTGCCATTTCCAACAAGCATCAAAAGATTTCCAGCTTCTTTTAACATCCATCCTTGTCCATAGAGCAACAGAGCAACTCAGCCATGTGTGAGAAATTGTCCTAAATCATCTCAGAGTTAGTGCTGTAACTCCAGGAAAAGTTGAACAAATTGAGCATGGACTTTGGAAAAGTTTACAGCACGGGGCTGCCTGATTCTCGATGGTGTGTTTGCAGGCAGTGGTGGGAAGGGCTTGCCTACAAAATGAAGGTGCTCTCTATGCCAATTGGTTTGTAGCCTGTCAGTAATTAGTGGCCCATGGGTGTGTGGAGCTGGGAAGGATAATGTCATGATCTCTTTGATTTTGTTGAGGGATGCACCCTGCTAAACTTAGTGAGGGACAATCAGTGCTTGCCTGCTTATTAGCAACTTTGAGATCACAAAAATGCACAGACACTCCATCTTTTTCCTTAACTAAGTGTGACCTTCTTCCCATCACCCAGCCTTTTATTCAAAGACATCAGGTGTGACACAAAACATGTTAGTGTCAGCACATCAGTAACATTGACTCCAGGTGGCAAAGCAGTGGCATCTGATTTTTCACCTGCATTTGAGTGTTTTCACAACGCTCTGTGCCTCAGCCCAGCTCTGAGCACTCCCTCTGCAAGCACTGAACTGTCATGGGGCATCACCCTGGCCAGGTCTCAGCCCCCAGCAAAGGTCTGGGCTGGGGCTCATCCTCCTTGCTGGCTAAGTGCCCTCGGCATCTGCAGAGAGCAATGACCGTGCATAAATTCTCTCTGCCAGACAGGCATGCCCAGCCTGGGCTAAGGAAGCTGCTGTTTTCTTTTAAATGCACACTTGGTTTCCCAAAGGAAAACTTTGTCTTTTTTTTTTTTTTTTTTAAATGCAGTCATCTGTCAGTTTTTTCCCCCAAACTTGTGATTATGTCAGACAGCTTCAACCAAATTTAAAAAGGACTTTTATTTGTTCTGAATCTGTTATTTACCACCTGCTATTTTCATCTGCTGCAACCTGATTCTTGTATCAGAAGAGAGAGCGAACTGTCATTGCCTGTGCACCTTTCCTCTGTTTTTTGGTTTGGTTTTTTTCCCCCATAGAACATCTGTGTACCAACTGCAGTCAGCAGAGAAACCAGAATGCCAAAGAATTGTCAAAGTGAAGTGAGACTCTTGATCTCCCATGTTCTAAAGTTTGGCACATATTTGTTTGGTTTAAACATAACTTGGACTGAGCACCTGGTAAGTGTTTTACACAGCCACTTCATGGCATGCTGTGAACTGCTGCGTTCAGATCACAGGGCTGCTGTCCATGAACAATTCATTTCTGGCAAGATGACATAAAATTACAGCTCTGCCAGTCTAATTCTTACCACTCATTGTTCAAGTGAACAGCATAAAAATAGTGCACACCTGAATACAAAAGAAGAAAACCTTGCTGCATTCAAAAAACAAAATGAGATTACTGTTTCAAAAATATGTGTAAAAATGGACCATTGAGCGAGGAAAGACTCAAGAGGGGAAAGCACAGTTTGGCCACTGCTGAGGGATGAAGTCACAATCCCTGCAACTGAACACCGAGAGCCCTCGCTGGCTGAACTGCACAAGGGTGAGAAGTGAGTCTCTTCTTAGAGGATATATAGAGGCATCTGAACCATTAACACCAAAAGATACTCACATCCTTCATTAATTTTTAAGTAGATACTAGGAATTTATACCAGAAGAAATGGGACACCAAACACCTTCATGGCATGTAACTGAGGTTAGGGCAAATAATTTGACATGCAATAGTCCATGTGCCATCCATACCTTTATCTGTGACTTTCCAGTGAGCTGTTGCACACTGATGTACAATGGGTTTGAGCCTGAACTGGAAAAGGAGGGGATTTTGAGCAACTGGTTGCAGAGCAGCAACAAAATTGCACTGGGACTCAGCCAAGGTGATTTTTATTAATACAAGTGAGAAAAGTTTAAAATGAGTGCCTTTTATTAAAACCAAAATCAACAGCCATCACTAGTTATTTCTGTATAAATATATACATATATCATTAAAGCTTGCTCTGAATGTAAGAGTAACTTCTGTCTCTGTAAAAGACAAGGCCCAGTGACACAGTATACTTTGATTGTTTTTTTCCCCTTTTGTATTCCATTGATAAATTAATATGAGTTTGAAAAAGGAAAGGCATAAGACTCATTCCAGAATATATTTGCTAGTCATCCTTGCAGTGCTGATGGTTTAGATTTGTAACCTGAAGCTGGTAGCATTATGACATAATTAGATCTGAAGGATTTAATAAGTAAAAGATTGAATTAGGAACACTGAAGAGATCAGGAACAAAATGTCTGTTCTGGAGACAGTCTGGTCTGTTTTCTTTACCAGGTGCACCTTCAATTTTATATCAATTACAAACTGCAATAAAGTGCCTGAAGTGCAGATAAAAGGTCAGCTCTAATGCTAAATTAGACATCCTTTATCTCAGGAGCTCCGATCTTATCATATGACACAAATGATTAGATGACAAAAATCACCCTGAAAAAGAAGATGTGCATAATGAGTCTGGATGAATGACAACAGGTATAACATTCTGTATTTAATACAACAGAAAGTGGGTTTGAACTAATTAAAAAAAAAAAAATTTGAGACCTAGTTTTCCCTGATGTTCCCCATAATTCCACCATAACCATCTCAGGATCATGTTGTTGTCTCCTCCATCTCCCAAAGCTATCTGGGCTGTGGAATCCTGGATCCCCAGCCCTGGACAAGCCTCCCCACAGCACCTCTGCTGCCCTTCCCTCTCTTGTTGATCTGCCACGGTATTTTCATCTTCTTACCAACTCCCACTCTCACTGCAATACAGTATTTTTCCTCCCTCAGTACTTCTTACACATCTTTTTTGGCCTGGAAATCAAGGAGCCAGCAGCATGTAGCACAAGTGGTGTGGAGTGATGTGGATGGTGATTTCCTGAGCTATACTTCTGCTTGTGGGTCAGACAGCTGCTGCCAGGCAAAAGAGGGGATGACTGAAGTCACTCTTCCTCTGTGAAGGGGCTGATACTCATAAAATTTACAGAGATTTAATTCCTTTGAGACCTGTAATGTGATGGTCCAAGGACTAAAAAATTGCTAACGGTCACTGGCAGGGGCTGGCTGACAGTCGAGATAGCAGCAAGAGCCTTGTTTCCTTATGAAATGTTTCCACTTGTTCACCCTTATCCCTCATCATTGTTACAGTCCCCAAGCTCCTCAAATAACCCTGCCGGCTGTGAAGCATATGAGCTTTCCTTCCAAGGGACTAGCCTTACAAAAGCTGGCTGTGTGTGCCCTTGGCAGAGGGCATCTTTTCAGGTCTCTAAGTGTCTCTCAGAGGATGAAGAGCCCTCTGTGGAAGCCAGGAAAGGTGTCATGATAATGTACATATTGATGAGCTGGGATGTGAGCCGAGACCACCCCACTCCCATCACCGAATGAGAAGAAACTTCATTCACTCCTGCTCCAGGCTGAGCTCAGGTGAAAGCAGCTTTGAAGCTAAACTGCAGTTGAAAGCAGGAGTCATCTTTTTGGTCTATGTTCACGCAAAACCTGCCAAAGGGCCCTGATTCATCTTTAAGCTTCCTGTGAACTGCAGTTATATATAAATAATAATATCCTGACTTGGTTCTGCTCTCCAGCCTGCCCTCTACAACAGCAAAGTAATGCAAACAATGTAATAATCGCTCCTCCAATTCCTGTAGTAATATGTAAACCAATGTGTGAAACCAGCCATTTTACACAAAACCGAGGCTAGAAGTGTGATTAGAGATGAACAATAGCAATGACATTTAGTCTCCTATATTAATGCTGCCCATCTTTCCAACATGACACTTACCCTTTCACTGCCAGTACTCGTGCTTATATGTAGATAGATCAATCTGTGAGGCACAGGAAGAGGTAAAAGTGGGTATGCAAAGAAGCCTCCTTCTTCCTCAAACTGCTGTTTGTGCCTCCTTTTAGCAGGCTTCCGATTTAGACACAGGATTTCTAAAGCAAGCCTGTGAATAACAGTGTGGACACTCTCATAAACTAAAGGAGACACATGTATGTCCAGCCCACTTGCAGAGTGAAGTGTCCTTATTTAATTCTATTACTATTTCCCTATCGGACTTCAGGTATCTATAAAATGCCTCTCTGCATGTTGCACATAATGGGCAACCTTTTAGCTCTGCTGTGGAAATTAGGGGTTGTGGGCTCATTTGCATCTTATAAGAGAAAGAAATGCTAAAATAAGGCTAAAGCTCATCCTGTGCTCAAAATAACTTTTCTTTAAAATTCCCCTTCTAATCCATGCATCCACATTTTTTGCCCGAGTCAGGGAGTCTCTTCTACCATATGATGCTCTTTGCTTCAGACATACTCTCTTTTTTAAGAGAGATTTGGTTTCAGCTTTTATAGGAAGCTTGTAGAGTCACCTGCCTGGGTTATCTGCTGTGTTGGTCACCAGCTCCTCAATGTACAGTGGTCTTCTGCTCAGGACCACTACACACTGCCCCTTCCCAAGTGTATAACTCAAATGTGGTATTTGAAAGTAGATATAAAGAATAAAAGCAGCTATCCAAAAGCTTAGGCAGTTTCAAACTCCATTGAAATCTGAGTGCAAGCAATGGTAGTAAAGTGAGCAGCCTCTCCCCAGCCCACCTCCAGAAGTTGCCAAGCAAATACGGAAAATTAAATCCAAGCCGAAGCCCATCTCTCAAAACTAGCAAACCTCCTCATGCTCTCCCTTCACCCCAGATCCAGGGAAAAGGATGGGCTGGTGTCCTTGCAGCTGGGAAATGTGCCTGGGTCAGGACAGGGAATGAATTCCCGGGGGAGGAGGGGTGTCTTTGGATCCCCCTGTGTCCTTCTACCAGTTCCTTATCAGATTCTGCCCTCAGATTATCTGCCTTCAGCACCCACTGGAAAATGTCAGAAAGATTTATGGGCAGGTAGCCAAGGCCAGAATTTGGCTGTGATAATGAAAAAGCTCCCAATTAGTGTCAGATAAAGATGACAGACTCGATCTGTCTTTGAGAAAGCTGAGGCCTTTCATGTGCCATACTGTTTTCATGTTGTGCTCTCAGGTCCCTTTAACTCACTTTGACTTACATCAGCTACGATAAAACGAAATTGCTGAGGCAAAGTAATTACACTGAAAAGTGCTTGTTCTGGCTTGGCTCTCTCCTGTTATGTTAGTGAGGCTGGACCTTCTCCTGACATAGATGAATGGGATCTGTCTGTATCTCTCCTTCCCAGGAAATAAAAGTGAAATATGAAACATATTCAAGGAAATAAGATCACAAAGCTTGCCTTGTCTGCTTTTCTACTCGTGAAGCCTAAGATATTTAAATTTTTTATGACCCAGTTGGCTTTCACATCTTTTTCTTTCAGTTCTGTTTACAGCCAAGCCTCTACCATACCCATAGGAATTGCCACTTTCTCCAGAAGGAGCATGGGGGAAGACAATGTGGAGCTCCTCTTTGATGTTACCTCCAAGCTATGCTAGTCTGCACAACGAAATGCCATTCTCTGAAGGCAAGCAATCTAGGGAGGAAATTTGATAGGGACCTGCTAGAGGGCATTAGGAGTAAGAGATCTGGGCCTTTAGGCTGGACTGTTCTACTGAAAAATAAGCCACCACATTGACAAGCTCAGAGAATCTTCATAGCTATTGTGCAAATCTCTAGTGTCATGGATCCAAATGTCTAATATTGAGTATATTTGTGACCTTGACAGGCTGGAGAAATGGGCTGACAGGAGCCTCATTGAACAAGAGCAAGTTCTGCACCTGGGGAGGAACGACCCCATACACAGAGAAATGCTGGGGGCTGCCCAGCTGGAAAGCAGCTTGACAGAAAAGGATGGACACCAGATTGACTATGACCAATGTGCCCTTGCTGCAAAGAAGGCCAATGATATCCTGGGCTGCCAGCAGGTCTAGTGAGGTGATCCCAGGGAATCCAGCCACCTAAACCAGCTGGCAAATTTCCACTGACTGTGGTTGGTCTTGACCCCAATCACTGCAAAACAAACCTCTCCATCACTCAGGTAGGTTTTTCCCCCTCTCCCTTCCCAGGAGTGTACTGTGTTTTACAGCTGTATTTGCTAGATAAAGCTATGCTGTAACATTCACCTGATCTCTGTTGAAACAAAACACAGCATGGTCTGACAGTAGCTGTTAAGTTATTTAAATATATTCCAATACTTAATACACATTTCCATCTTGTTCCTTTTCTTGCTCCCTCCCCCTGCCTTTTGCTTCATAAAAGAATGTTTTTCTCCATTGAATTATTTAATTTCATGAGATTTTCCAAGTGACTTGGCACAGACACCTTTCAAATCTCTTGGGATACAAGCGTCTGCATCACATTTGTTCTGTCTCTTCTTTCTTCCCATTATGTGCAGACTATCAGGCACAGACCTTGCAAACATCATATTCTCTCAGCCTCTCTTGGAATTTCATCACATTTCTTTAAAGCAACATTAATGTTAATGCATTGGAAAAAATTCATCTTAGTGCTGAAGTCCATAGGCACAATTTCTGTTTTATATCCATGATTTCCAGATTTTGCTCTGTGTGGTTGTGCCCCTGGAGTCAAGCAGTTTGCTGGTAGCAGGGACCATGCTGGGATGTTGATCCCACAGATCAGTTATTTCTTTACACCATAGTTTTTATTTGCAAAAAACATCTACAAAATCTTTTTTATTCCCTTTTGGTCAGCTGTCTCTGATATTTTCTATTTTCTCTGACGTGCAGGAAAACCTTTGCTTCTGTGTTTATTGGTGCTCTCCTAAATTCACTCTGCTGCTGGAAATGGGAGTGACCTTCCCCCCAGCCTCTCATGATCCTATTTGTTCTGGTCTCTCATCTGGGAAAGCTGTATTTTAACAGCAGTCCTCTGGTCTGTGAGTATGTATCTTCTGGCATCTGCAGTGCAGGGGAGGTGAGCAGTGGCTGGGGGCAGGACCAAGCAACGGCTTTGCTGTGGGCCATTGTCCCTGCATGTCCCTTCCAATCTTCCCAGGTAGGGACCAAAGCACTTGCCCTGCTAGATTGAGAGGTGTCCTGGTTTAACCCCAGCAGCAACTAAACACCACACAGCCGCTCGCTCACTTTCCCCTGGTGGGCTGAGGGAGAGAATCAGAAGTACTCTTGTGAGTAAAACTCATGGGTTCAGATAAAGACAGTTTAATAAGTAAAGCAAAAGCCATGCATGAAAGCAAAGCAAAACAAGGAATTCATTCACTGCTTCCCATCGGCAGGCAGGTGTTCAGCCATCTCCAGGAAAGCAGGATTCCATCACACATAACAGTTACTTGGGAAGACAAACGCCATCACTCCAAATGTTCCCTCCTTCCTTCTTCTTCCCCCAGCTTTATATGCTGAACATGACATCATATGATGTGGAATATCCCTTTGATTAGTTGGGGTCAGCTGTCCTTGCTGTGTCTCCTCACAACTTTTTTGTGCACCCCAGCCCACTTGCTGGTGGGGTGATGTGAGAAGCAGAAAAGACTTTGACTCATCAACACTGTTTTCAGCACAAATGCAAAACATAACCCCATGCCAGCTACTATGCAGAAAATTAACTCTATCCTGGACAAAACCAGCACAGGGGACTTAAATTTGTCTCAGGCAAATGTCCTAGTGATGGGGGAAGTCCTCAAATAACTCCATTCATGGAATTTCTGTTAAACAAAGTAGAGCAAAAAAAAGGAGTATTCACTCTTGACACATTTAAAGTCCCCTCAAAATAGGCTCCAAATGCTCTAAATTCATGTCAAAAACCGTTCTAGTTACTGACTTATGTGAGCACATGAGGCACAGCTGAAGGAAAAAAATAAACCACAGCGCAACAGACCGCCCTGAGGAGAGAGCCAAGCGTGACAGAAATCTGTGGGGAGAGGGGTCCTACCTGTCCAGGAACATATCTCTTCCCCCAGCCTGCGCTGTGCTGCCCGTCAGAGGGGAGCGTAGTCCTGCCAGCAGCTGGGGCAGTGGGTTGGGGTGAATTTCCCTTCCTGCCCCCCAGAGCTGCCCCTGCCCTGATGTGGTGCCTTGCTGGGCTGACCACAGGGTACTTGGCTGCTCCCATTCCTTGGTCCCCAGCTGGGCATCCCAGTCCTTCCCTGTTCTCCCTGCTGGTGCAGGTACCAGAGTGTGCCATGCTCCCTCGAGATCCTTCTCTCTTTTGTTGTGGCAACTATCTGAACTTAATAGCTTCATCTTCTTCCCATCACAGTTCACTCTTTGATGATACTAATCAAATGGTAGGAGGATTTGTTATGGCTGTCAGCGATACTTCGATAAAGGCAAGCTCATTTGGCAGGAGAAAGTGTGGTATAATCTAATTTTGGCTTTGTAGGGAACAGTCTGGAGGCTGTCTTACTGGTAGGATGTACCCAGACATCAGTAAGACAACAGCACGATGGAATCATAGAATGGTTTGGGTTGGAAG
>NW_010329581.1:0-8346 GCF_000700745.2 Antrostomus carolinensis
GGCTCGGGGTTGCTGCGCTCACACTCGGCTGCCCTGAGCTGTGCCACCCTGCGTGTCAGGCGTGGGGAGCTGGGCCCGGGCGGTGGGGCAGCGCTGCTGTACCAGCCGTGCGGCGGTGGCAACAGCCGAGTGCGGGCGCTTACCCTCAGTGAGCGGGGCTGGACAGCCGGTGCTGTGGAAGGCTGCACATAGAACCCCTGAGAGGTTGTCATCCTCCTGGAAACGTGGCCTTAAATCGTCCAGTTTACAGTCACAAGTGTGCACCTGTATTTTTAACAGCATTCGGTGCTGCTGTGGTGAATGTCTGAGGCTGCCGGTATCAGCCGCTTCGCTTTGGAGGCCTCAACTTCTGTACTGGTTGGAGACCTTTTTTCTTCCCCAGAGCTGGTACTTGGGGATTATAGTGGATTTTACCCTGTGTGTAGAACATCACTTACATGGCGTTTGGATGTAGATCCAACTTTTTTGGTTTGGTGGGATTTTAGTGCAAGTGTAGTTGAAAAATAAAAGACTCGAGAGCTTTTGAAGCGCTTGCAAAGTGACTCCTTACCCCGATTTAACCAGCTGTGGGTTGCTCTTGTGGTCTGTTCCTATGAATAATCTCAGGGGCATTTGTCATTCATGACAAAAACAGGCATAAACATGCAAAAATGTTTGCACGAGCCAACTCTTGCTCTTGGGAAATACCTAAAATATTTTTAGACCTGAACTGGATGACATGCATAATATAAAACAATGGTAGGAGTTATTCAGTGCTGTGCTGTAATGTCAAAATCATACATTGCTCCATAAGGTCAGATCCTCTGAGATAACGTTATGTGTTCAAGTTGCATGTCGGTGTCAGTTCCAGTCTTTGGCGATAGTGACGGATGTCTCTCCAGAAGATGCTGGATATCAGAGTTTGAACATGAGATCTAATACTGTGTGGGAATATGAAATTCAGAATAAAACCTACTACCTCGTGCATCCAATTTTTATGCTTTCTTATGAAGTGTGAAGGCAATTTTATTACAAATTTATCCTTTTTCTGACTATTCTTATTTTTTATTCTCAAAATATTTTAATAGAAAATCAGGAAGCATTCTGATTGCCTATTGACCATAAAATAAGAAGAAATAGGACGCAAGATCTAAATTTCATTCAGGTTGCAGCAAGCTTTGTGAGAATGACTCCTATTAAAAAAAAAAAAAAAGTTCAAAAGTAGGAAAGAAGGAATGTGTGTCTGTTTATGTGGGAAGCTCTTACGTGTCTGCATAGGTTATCATGGAGTCAGTAGTATGTGAATGGACAGCCCAATGTCTAGTTTCACAGACACACAGGAAGAATCCTTACAGACAACGGGGGTTAGCACAAGCAGAGATATTAATTTGTTACAGTGAGCCAACCTAGAAATCTGTGTGCCTGAGCAAATTTGGCAGAATAGCCATTTGTTTGCTTGCAGTTTATGAAAGAGGCAGAACACATCACATTTATGGTTTCTCTATAAGATGGTTGGATCCACGCACTGTCTATCCAGAACCTTAGTACAGAAGAGATGGGCTACCTATTTCATGTCCTACTGTACTTCGTGCAAAGTTTCTTGTTCAGGCCTGGCCTCATAATTGTAAAGAAAGAACTAAAATTTTATACTTGTTTTGTATCAAGGTTTCTGTTTTGTCTAGTGAGAATACTTTGCAAAAAGAAAAAAAAAATATTATCTTTACAATGTATATTGGGCTATATAGGGTTTGTGTGTAGGTCTTTTTAAAATTCAAATAAGGCTGAGATTTTTTCCCCTGTAAAAATATTGAATAATAAATCCTTTATGTTTTTACCTAATTCTAGGTATGAACCTCCAAGTTAGTTACTGTAGTAATTTCAGGAGTCAGTTAATATAGTCACAGATTTATAGTATGACTTCAAAAAATCCAAATACTGTAATTCTAAGCCAGCTTTGTTGTTTAAAACCACTCTTATGCATTGAGCTTTTTAATTCCCACAGACGGTGATTGGCACATACCTGAGCAGCAATGAAATCATATGCTTGTTGTTAATCAATGACACATATTTGTGTCACTTGTACGTTACAATGTTGGGGAAGACGTCATCATTGCTGCATGGAGCCTGCTGTTAGGTTTAGGAGTTTGCACAGGCTTAAAAGATTCTAAAACAAAATAAAAATGCTTCACATATTTACAGACAACACCATCTTATTTAGATTTTTCCTGCACAGCAGGAAATCCTTGCACTAATCTGACTGGAGCTAGAAGGGTGTTAACACACATTTGTCACTTCTGAGCTGCCTTTTTTTTTTCCTTTGTAGTCCTTCATTTGCCACTTGAACAAACAGTTTTTTAAACTCAAGCATTAGTTTTGTAATACCAATCTGATTTTTCAGGGGCTGAGGTTGCCTTTCACCAGCAGGGAAGTTGAAAAAGAAATTACTTGTATCTTCAAGGAAGGAAATGTGTTTAGAAGTTATATTTGAAACATAATAGTACTTTTTAACTGAAGTTGTGAAACGTTAATCACCGTCCTTAACTTTTTACCAAATTAAAACTTTGGCTCAGCACACCATTTAAACCTATTCTTAATTTGACCATTAGTCAAAGTCTGTTAAGTGAGTTTAGTCACTTAACGTGATTAATCCCATCTCCATTCAGCAAATAATTTAAATTTGTAATAAGACTTAAGTACCTGATTGGTACCGTATCATTGGAGATTTCTTGCATGCTTCAAGTGAAATGTGTACTAAAGTAAACAGGATTCAAATTATTAACCCTACGATCTGTTTTGCTCCAGATCATGCCCTGCAACTTTCTCTGAAGCACAGTGGAACAAGGTTTCTCTGCTTTCCATTCTGGGTGAGGCCGGCTGTACATTAGAGTTTTGCTAATACATTTTCAGTTAGAAATATGAGAGGGTGGAAGTTAATAATGCTGATGGAGGAGGGGGCCTTCCTTGTAGGCACAGATTATACTAATGACAGAGATTTTTTCCAATACGTATAGAAGAATCTTAATACAATGTCTCTATACATTGGCATATACGTATATTTTATCTGTTGTTCGGTTTGACACTAGATATTGAAACACCTTCAAGATGCATGTTCGTGGGATGACATAATGTTGAGTTTCATGCAGCAGTAGGAGCTGGCACATACATTTGTGGTGTAGGCCGTGCTGGTGAGCTGTGTTCTAGCACCCTTGAGTAACAGCACCGTTCCCACAGGAGAAGCGTTACAGCACATGGTTGCATAAGCTCCTGGGTTACTCTGTGCCATCTTGCACAGGCACAACTAACCAGTGAACCCAGGTTAGTAACCTTTTAAGCCAGAAGTTTCTAAACTGTGATGTGAGAATTTATAGTTGTACACATACCACTTAGAAGTAGCAAGTGGTCACTTCTGGAACAGCATCCCTCACACACCTGTCTAGAAAATCGGAAGCTGCCTGTGCCACTGCTAAGGCTAGAGGTGCTGCCCAAACAAATGATGATGGGTCTGAGTTAAGTTCATTTGCTTCTGCCTGCAATTTGTGTCACAAAATGTGCTGCTGACACACAGAGCCATTGGTTTCTGCTTTTGGAGCATGAATAGACCAGTTGACTGCGTCCAAAACTTCCCTACTGGTCTTGTGAAGCCTGTAGCTAGGAAAATGGTAACAAACGTTTTTCAAGAATTAGCATATTCAATTAGCGTATTTTAAGGCTACTGTACACTACTGCTTCATTAGATTTCTCAAATTCATCAGAGGAGGGTTTGACTCTTGAAACTGAAATGTAATTTTGGTTGCATAGTTTTAATTTAGGCAGACTGCTATTAGATTGTTAGTTGAAAAGGACTGAGAGACCTAACCCTTGGGCATTAGGAGTAGGTGTAAAGAAGAGCTTTTGTGTAATCCAGCATAGTAAGTATATAAATAGCGCCCATCTAATTAATGGCTTAGAAGATTACGTATGGTGCATATGTCAGGGAGTGATACATTGTGTCACTTCATAATGTTTTGCTTCTGACACAAGTGATTCCATGCAAGATTTAGAGGAAACATTTGGGACTTTATTTCAAAATTAGGGTATTGTAGCTTATTTGGGCTTTATTTGTCAAGTTTTGCTTCAAAAAAATTAGAAAATAATGACTTTATTTTTTCCTCTGGTGGATTCTGCCATTTCTTAACAAATCTTAAATGTGATCCTGTTAAAGTTGGCTGCACATCTAAGACTTTATGCTCACAGAATTGGTAGGAGTTTTGTTATCACTGTGACCAGAAATGGGTCCAAGAGGCTTCTGTTTTGCTTGCATGATCAGGAAAAAAAATACAAATGGGATTGTGAAGTGCTCAGTTTTGCCCCACTGTAACTATCTGCATTCAGTAACCAGCTACATCTAAAGCCATGTGTGAGGGTCTCTTGTGATTGCATAGGTTCTGCAGAAAGGCAGTGGAGACTTGCCATGTTTTAACCTGTTCTCCTAAAGAAGGAGTCTGTGGGTGGGTCACTGCTCTCTGCTGGCCTTTTCCTCTTCCAGTTCTGAATCTCATGGCCACCTTCACCCATTTGTAAGAAGTTGGAGTCTTAATGGTACACATGTCAGTGGGTGGGTAGAAAACCCAGCAAATTAACATACTTTTTTAGAAAGTCATTCTGTTCTGTGTTCATTCCCAGATATGCAGCTAGAAAATAAGAACTAATCAGACAAAGGTAAGCAAGCAGAGAAGTTTAGACTAGATGACCAATTATAATATCTATAGCACTTCATCAGACACAGCTGAGTGAGTAGGGGATGTCAGAGTGAGGGGGGAATGATGGCAGGTAAGGAAAAGGCAGCAAACTGGGGAAAGGAGTTTAGGGGGTATGGTAAGAAGATACAAGCCCCATCAGTAGAAAAGCAGGCTTCATTAGTAGTACTACTAGTAGAGCATCCTATTATTCTTTTTTTTTTTTGAGGTATATCATCATGCTACTATAAAAGAAAAATAGTTAAAAATATAAAAATTAGTGTCTTATTTAAATAAATTGTTTAAATCCAGTGTGGATTTTCATAACCAGGTTAATCTCTTAATGTACTTTGAGATAGCAGTGTTTACTCCATCTATTTCTGTGTTGTGTTCATATGCACAACAATTTCTGTAGCATAAAGAGTTAATGGATACTTTGATTTAAAAATTCTCATAGTACCAAAAAGAGAGGAACCTCTACTTCAGGTCCTAATTTAATTCCTTTAAATATGATCTTTTCAGGTGTGTTAGATTAGATGCTTGAAGGAGTTACCATCACTACTCCTAAGTTATTTAGGATTTCACAGACATTATTTAAACCACTTCTGTTCCCTCCTCAGCATGTGTACAGCATTAGCGCTGTAGCATTCTGTTAGTGTGTACAGAGTGAATTCATAGCCAGAAGCTCACTGAAAAGATCACTAAACTAGTCAGTAAAACAAGGGTGGTACTGATAAAGCATCCTTGGCTTGCACTAAATTCACAACTCAAACACCCTTCTGCAGGTAATTGCCTGAACTACCAGCTTGGACAGAGGTGTCTCACTGACTGTTTTTGGTTTAGAGCATTGAGGTTTGGGGAAGAAGAGAAGAAAAGGAGCTGGCAGTGGAGGGTGGAAGAGGCAAAACCACCAAACCTTTATAAGTTAGTGTAGCAGCTAGAATGTTTGCAAAACATTTGTCAACTTGGGTTGAGTGTCCTTATCCGCCTCGGGGAGATCAAATTCCCACATCTCATGCAAATGGTGCAATTCTAGTCCGTTAGAGACAGAGGTGCTTCCTACATTTCCAGCTGAGAGGAAGCCACTGTGCAGCTGGGAATGCAAGGGTCCTGGAGCCACCAAAAAAACAGTGCACAAAAGGGTTGGTGGCTTGGCAGAGTGATGAGCGTATTCCTCTGGGACAGCCAGGGTCTAATTACTATGCTTTGTAGTTATCGTCCTTTTGTTGAGTTTATATTTAGTTACTATGTAATTTGCTGAAAATCCCACCTTCTCCTTTAAAATTCTCTTCACGTATCTATGCCTTCAATTTAAGTTTAGTTTCTGTTGTTGTGCCAATAACTTTGAAAACACAGACTGGATCTAAACAAATACCTCTTCAAGTCAGTAGAGAACCTGAAGTTATAGTTGTGAAACATTTGAACATTAACACTTTATACCTCACTGCAGTTGTTTCATAGAAACAGTAAAATATGTCAGATATCCTCCACATACCAAATCCTCCAGTTTCTCCTCTGACATTGGCAATGTACATCTTCATTGTAAATATTTGACACAATAAAAAATGTCTTCAGTCTTATATCTTCAGACTGAAGATATAAGGAGGGTATTATAAGTTGAATTCAACATAGAAACAATCTATTTGATGGAACATCTATATGAAACAGCCTGGGATCCTGAGAACACACAGGTTTACTTATTATTCTTTGCCTTTTCTGTTTTCAATAGTGCTAAGCATTATTTCATCCAAATTAGTGTCTTTTACCCTTTTTCTGTGATAAATTTACTGTATGTTTTGTGAAAACAGGTGGTTCACAGAGAGAGAGCCTCAAATGCCCTCGTTGATGAACAGGTTACAAAAATATCTCAGTCCATTTATTTGACATGAGAGTCAGAGTGTAGGAGCAAGCACCGTGGGATACCAGGGAGGACCATAGGAAACCTTCACCTGAAGTTCTTCTGTTTATGCAAATTTTTAATTTAAAGACTTTTATAATTAAGCTTCTTTAACTGAAACTATTAGAAAATGTACAGTTTTCCAGGATAGATCCCACAGAATCCAAGTAGATATTCCAAAAAAAAAAAAAAAAAAAAAAAAAAAAAAAAAAAAAAAAAAGCTGTTCAGCGAAAATTTTGCCTTGCAAGGAAATACTCTAAATGGCCAGAAAATGTCATTTGTTAATGGCATGAAAGCTTTCAGCAGGTCCAGGTACTAGCAGGACTAGCAGGGCTGCAGCCCTGATATTTAGCGTATCTAAAATCCGAGCCACCAGGAATACTTTTATTCAAGGTTCTCCAGTTCCGAGGAGATGGGTCAATATTGGAAAGGCGTAGGGAATTCCTAGGGGACTTCAGAGGTACCTGTGGGAGCACTGAGCAGTGGTGTTCTGCAGTTAGCAGGAGTTGAGTTGCAAATCCAGCCAGCTGGATCAGGGACTTGAAAGTTTTCCCCCGTGGCACAGACGTTGTGGCATGCAGGAGGAGCTGAGGTTTGGGAACACAGCGCAGGAGACACACACACCTGGCCAGAGACCGTGACTCCTTGACAAATGGTGGTGCATTTCCAGGGCCTTTGGGACTTCTGCAAACTGGGGAGTCCTGCGTGGATTGGGGCTGATTTCTGTGCTGTCCATGTGCCCGTAATCGAAATGGAGTAGACGAAAATATTTTAATTTCTTTCTCCTGACCCTTTCTAACGGTTTTTCTGACTCCCCCTTCGCTCCCAGCCTGGTACAGATGCGTTGTGAAGGATACGCTAGTTCTGTCCATAGAGTTTATCCATGTGCCATCTGCTGGTGATGCGAAGCAAGTGACCGTTTCGAAACTGGTTTTTCTGTAGTGCTGAACAGACGCATCTCCAGCTGAAGACAGTAAAAGCAACAGGTTTCTGAGCATCTCTGTTCATCTTTCACTCAGGGCAAAAGCTTGTATCTTACGTGAAGAGAATCAAGTGTAGTTATAACGTCTCTGAATTTTTGAGATGCCCATGCTTACCTCTCTGTGATTCTGTCATGTAAAAATGAGTTAGAGGTGGTCTTATAAACATTTATCTAACAGTATGTGTCTCCTTCTGGAATTATAACTTAGCTCTGAAATACAGAAAATACTGGAATATTTAGGTTCTTTTGAGAAACTCTGAATGAAACCCTTCTGATTCTCAGGTGTCTGCTCTAATCTAGATTTCTGGTGTATACTTTTTTATCATTAGGACAAACTTTTATCTACTAAAATAGTATAGAAATGGTCCATTTGATGGAACACCCATGTGAAAGAGCCTGGGATCCTAATCTAACACTCAAGTCCTCCTAAGACTTTCATTCTTTAAATACATGAACATTGTAACTTCAGGAAGTCCTGATTTTCTGAGTGGGTATCCAGCTTGATGCTGAATACTATTCATATGTAATAGTGTATGGTACAGAAATGTAATACTTAAACAAGAAAGAAGACCACCACTGACAAAGGTTTGTAACCATTGCAGAGGCAGCTCATTCTAAATCTAATAAATTCTTGCTATATCTTTGGTATTTTAATATTTTAAAAATAATTTAGCATTGTTTGTCCCTATGTATGTTTAAGTCACAAGTAGAGATGAGGAATTGTACCACAAGGGGAATTTAAAATAGCTGTTTGAAATTGATACAGATGAGC
>NW_010329581.1:8381-40803 GCF_000700745.2 Antrostomus carolinensis
CGAAAGGATAAAACAGTTGCAGGACAGGTTTGGAAAAAAATCTACAGTAGCATTTTCTTCCTTTTTTTTTTTTTTTCTTATTCCTTTCCTACAGCTGATCTGGCAACTTCACTGCAAAGGGTAGTGGAAGCACTGTTATTGCAGACACTGCCTCTAATACTGTAAAGCTGCAAAAGCCTGTTCTGTATAAAGCCTGGCTTTTCCAAGTGTGAAATCCTCATACTAATTAAAAATTGGCTTGATATTTGTTGGGCTTTGTAAGAGTGAAGACTGAGTTTATTGATCCAGATTTAGTGTAATTTCACAACAGGGTCCCAAGAAAGTACTCTGCAAATTTCCACGTAAGCTAATGATTTTCATTTTATTTATTTTCTCAAGACACATTTTGTTGCTTCCCCAACTAATCCTAGCCACTTGAAATGCATGAGGTCTTTTTATAAGGCCTTTGGGGAAATTATATTAAAACATTATTAAAAAAATTATTTGTTTTGCTGCATTCTCTAATAATTAGTAATCAAACACTGTGTTAACCATCTTGTGCAGCATGCTGTTGCAGTTAAAGTAGAGCTACAGAATGTAGTAGTTACGTACATAATTGCAATGTACTCTAACAGCCATTATGTAATAGTGGGAAATAGGAAAAAAAAAAGGAAAAACCCTGGAAAGCCAAGTGCTGGACATGCAGGAGGTAAGAAGCCATGAGAGGTAGAATTAAGGGGCTTTAAACGTGTATGGCCTGGCTTTCAGCATGGCTTCTTGCACCCCCCAGACAGTTTGTAATAACATCAGCCTTTGTTGACCCAGCTGAAGGCCACTGAGAAGAGATTCCCACTCCTCTTGGGCAGGCCCAGCATGCTGCTTCATCCGATGAAGGGTGGAAAGCTGGAGGTGGCCAGTAAGTGTGGATCAGTAGTTAGTGCCTCAGAGCCGTAGTGCCTCCCATCGCTAGGAAACGTGGCAGTTGCAGGGTCTTGAATTGGCAGCTGAGAAGGAGGATGGGAGTGGGAAGACCATGTGGACCTTGATAGTAATAATGAATTCATAGAAATTGGCTGCACAGTTTTCTAACTGATGTTAAGTGAGTGTGGTGTATTTACTCTGTTAAAGACATCTTGTTTGTATTGCTTTACACTTTAAGCAGGGTCTTGGAAACCTTAAAGAAATGCTTTCTATACACTAGAATGGCAAACTAAATTCCTCTTACATTAACAACAGATTTTGAAATAGTGTTCTTGTTGATAAGATGATTTTCACAAATGTGTAATTCCTTCAATCTATTAAACTTGCATTTTAGTGTAATACTAACCACAATCATTGTCTAGGTACAAAATATTTGTCATGTTAGTCCTATGAAGTAATGATAAAATTTGATCAATAAAACTTTAAAAGAAATGGAAGGTTAGCATAGGTGAAAAACTCTGGCCATATCGCTGTGCAGTTTAATGGCCAATGTAAAGTTCAGACTGAAGTGATCTGATGGTTTCTTCATCTGTTTAATTCCCTGAACCAGTGAAAGCACTACCATCGTATCTTGGTGTTTAGATTAAGTTACTTTACTACACTGTTGTACTTCAGTAATACTATAACATTTAAATGTGATTTTTTCCTCTATGAAAAGAGTTTGCTACAGTCATTTGTGAGTTCTTTTGGGGAGAGATTCTCTGCTTTATCTTGTCTGTCAAAATATGCATTTTCTTTTTTCTAACGTTTGTTTTGTTTTATTTGACATTTTGTTAAAGTGAGTGAAGCTGTTGGCATTCCCAGATGTGGTCCAGCAAGTCCATTTAAAGGACACTTGAGTACTAAGAGTAATGGTAAGTAACACATGTGCTTTCATCAGACGATTTTTTTTTTTGCCTTGACTGTCATGCTAGCTAGAAACAGCGAGATATCCAAATATATATAGATGTCACATCGATATTAGCTGGAATATAGATAGGGTTACTGCTTTAAAGAAACTTTGAGGTTAAACCTTTGAGGTTTTGCCTTTACAGTCAGTAGTTTACATGGGCTAGTGTATGTTTCTGTGCCGTACTGCCACCTCAGAGACTTTTTTCAAAAGAACATAGAATGGAGAAACAGGAAGTTTCCATGCTGACGTTTTCATAGTCAAACTTCAGTCACTTCTGTAGCTATTTATTGAGTTGATGGCTCAGTGGGGAAAAAAAAAACCAAAACAAAGGAAACAGGATGATTTCATGTGACAGTAGCTGCTAAAGAAAAATTACTACCATTGGGCAAAGAAGTTAAGCACACAGAAATTTAAAGTTTGTGGCTTTGAATTGCAGTTATTAACTGTTTAAAATTTTAATATTCTTGTACCTGCCTTTATAATGTTTACATAATTTTAATCTTACAGCTTTCTGCATTGACTCCTCCCGAAGTTTAACCAGCCAGTACCTGATCAGGGATCACATGTTGTTTCATTATAACAAAATCCTTTCAGCCAAAGGTAAAAATGTGCATATATGAATAAACTTTTTACTCCTAGATTTAGCTCATTCTTTCAGAATAGGCTTATATCAAGAGGGAATTAATTGGATTGTAGGAAGCGTAGTTTTCTTCCTGTTTCATACTCAGACTGATGTTAGCAAGGAGATACAGCTGCTACTTAATAAACTTTTGTATTATTGTAATGGGAAGTCTTGTCTGAAAACATTTTCTGTATGTGCTACCAAAGATACTACTTTAATCTTAGCGTACTTTGTGCTGTATTCTCTTCATTCTGCTTTTGATGAAATAATGAATTATGAATGCTGAACTGAAAATCATGGAGATAGTCACAATAGCAAGCATACAGAATTTATTTTAGGAATGAATGCAGGAAATTTTCAGTTAAACTCAAACCACTGTGTCTTTTTTCTTTATTTTTTATTTATAAATGTTCATTATCTTCTGTTCATATTTCAGTCAATGGCACTAGGTAGTTTTAAGGACGTTGAAAGTTGCCCAATGTGTTTGTAAACAAGAAAATCATGTTACTAATCTGTATTATTGAGCATTAAATATGTATATGATTTTTTTTCACATATTTTAATGTTAGAAGATACTTATATTTATCAAAAGACAAATATCATTAAATCTGGAACTTAAAAGCCTATTGAACTTGTACGTGTTTGTATGTTTAATTACGTTGAGATCCTGATCAGAAATTTTTCAGATTTAAAATGTGCATTTACTCCACTATGAACTGACAATACCCCGTTGTAAGTGCTATAATTGAAAACAAATTTTACTTTAACATCTCTATCTCAAAAATTCTCTTGACTGTATTAATATCAGTCTAATACTTTAAATACACAATAACTAGCATATATTAAAATAGAGAATTGCTGTTTTCTAGTTAAATTAGTCTTTGTTCTGTGATTTTTATTGCTACTTTTTTCTAGCCACCACAGATACTAAGTAAATATTAAATCAGTCACTTTTTTTCTTATTTTCAGCAGCTGTAGACTGTTCAGTGCCCAAAAGTACATTGACCAGCATCAAACGTAAGTAGTTGTGATAACATTAACTCTGCAAAAGGTTCTGTAAAAATAACCTAACAAAACAAAGAGACAGAGAAATAGAAGAGTAACAATAGAATATAACCTTTAATAAAGCAATCATGTATCTGCTTGTTTCTTCAGCTTTTCATACACTGCTCCAGCTATTTGTAAGAATCTGCGGTGAATATAATGCTAGTGAGATGAACCTAGTTAGTCTCTTAGTGATTAGTTACACTTAGGGTCAAAATGTATTTTGCTTAGGATTCTTTTCATCCACACAGTTAAATGGAGCACATAAGGAGAATTTCAGCATTTTCACTCTCCTTTCTTCTGATGTGATGTAAGCTTGAACTTTCAAGACGAGAGCTTACTACTGCAAGGTCAAGAGGAATTTTGGGAATGTGGGCACCTGGGAACTGAAGCTTCTCATTCCATTTCGCAGAAAACAGAGCCAGTTACGAGCACGCAGCCCCACAGTCTTGTTTAAACTACAGTTACTTTTTCTGGGAGTTGTCTCATTTCTTAACACAGTTTAAAGATAACAGCACTGTAGCCTTACTTCATAGTGTTAGTTGAGCAATACTTTCAAATCATTGATTTGTGGAATGCTAAATGAAGTGTATTAGTCAAAGGGGATAAATAGCAGCTGTTTTTTAAAATCAAAAAGATATATTTTTGCTTTCTGTCAGTCTTTTTCACTTACACAATTAGAGAAAGTTCTTTTTTCTCCAGTTTAACATTTAGTTACAACTGTTGAGGTACTGCAAAAAAATAAAGTATTCTTTTAGGATGGAAAGATAAATCTTCTGAGGACAGAATACTTTGTGGTTAGTCTCAAATCCAGTCAAACCAGAGTGATACTGCCATGAAAAATGATCAGAGTAACTAGAGCTGATGCAGGAAATCAGTCATCCCTTTTGGCAGAAAGAATTTCATTAGAATTTTTTTCAGTACTTCTACATACTGGGTTGAGGCTGAATTAATCAACAAACTGCACCAGGATCAAAGATACTGTATGTGGTCTTGCCTGTTGCTGCTTTCAAAAGGTGCAGCAAAAGTAACAACAGTATTGCAGGGATATCTAGAGTTTGGAGATTGCAGTAGGAATTTCAAATCATCTGTTCTGCAGAGTCATATGAAAAAAGGTCTTCCTTCTTATGCTCCAGCTGATTTGCTTTGAAACAAGTGTGAAAATACAAGATTGGTGTAAGAAAAAATATACACCTACGTGGTTGCATGATAAAACCCTCGTGTAGCTTTTTTTTATGCATCTGCTAGAATCTTTCTGAAGTTCCCTAACTAATAAGTATTCTTCCATACCTTTTCAGGTCTTGGGTCTTTCTCAACACCAACAAATGCCCTTTTATTTTCGAGTCTGCTGTCTTCACAGATAAAATGCTTCTGAGCTGATAGCTTGTGTGTTTCACACCAGAATGAGTTTCCCTGAATAATGAGTTCATTTTGAGAGACAGTGGCAGTGCCTTAACCTTAACAGATAATTGTCATGACACTAGCAAGTGTGCTCTGTAGTGAGGAAATTTCCATTTCAGATAGCAAGGCTTTGTGCAATATGTTTTTCTTTCGGTTTGTCTTACTCAGACCAGTGTCTGACTATGTAACTCTGTCCTGGTCACACACAGAACATTAATCTCCTACACAGGGTGTGATGGAAACATTTCACCTTTGTTGCTGCTTTTGTTTTTACCCATCTGTTTGATAAAATTGGTACACTAAATCATCAGTAAATTGCTCTTTCACCTATTTTCAGCTGGAAAAAGCTGCTGCTGTGTTTTATCTTATTAGAACATGCATACAACCAACACAGCCCTAGAAGACATTTCCTGTTCACAAAGGAAAAAAAAATCAAAGGTAGGGAAAAAGAAATTAAGCCTTTGATTACAAAAAAAATTCTTCAGTTTACCTACTGTTATTCTAGCCTAAGACTTGGGAGTGCTAATTGTCACTTGGTTGAAATTTACTATATTCCCAAAATAGAGCTCACTTATAAAGTGAAGCTGAGCATCATAGCTCAAGAATTGGAATCCTAGTCAGTAACACAGCATTCATTTGGAATAAATTTTGGTTTTACTTCTCAGTCTCCCAGAGCTGAGTATCCTGTGTGGTTAGAGCTTTTTATCCTTAGATTTAGCTAAGTTCTAAAATATAGTTTGTTTGTTTTGCTTAATGTTCTGCACTGAGAACAATTGTGCAATTATAAAGTGATAATGAATTTTCCATTTTTAAGAATCTGTTTAACAAAGCAATAAATAAGGTTGTCTTTTTTCGCTAAAAGAGACAGTATTATGTCTCTGCCCTAGTTTTCAGGTTTTATTTTGTGAGGTGCTTTATGTTGTCTAACAAAAATGAGAGTGCGAAGTGAAAGACAGAAAGCAAAGTAATAAAGCAAAATTACATAAACAGTATCTTTTTATTTGAATATTCCTCAACATAGTGTTTTTACTTTGCAATGCTGAAAAATGTTTCCAATTATATGTTCATCTTGAATTGTCTGCATAAGATGCTACACACTTATTTTTCTTGCAGTAGAAGATTCACTTCTTTTTTTTTCTGCAAGAGCGAGAGAAATGTCTCAACATCTGATTTTACTGGAGTTCAGCACTTGCCCCAGACACAAGGCTAGAAGTTATATAGCTTGCTTGCTGGTTCTGTTTACCATTTCAATAGAGGGTCTTTCTATCTGATAGAGATGAGAGATGCTGGTTCGTAGATTTCCTGTCTAGTGATTTCTCTTCAACAGCTCAGTCTGTATGCATTGTCATTTCGCCTAATGTTTTGGAAGCTCAACTTCTGTCATGTACCTGCCTTCATGGAATCACAGAAATGTTGGTTGTAAGGGACCTTCGGAGGTCATTTAGCCCTCCTTGAGTTTTCTGCTCAAGATAGGGCTTCTGCCACCACTAGATTGGTCAGCCAAGTCTTGGACATGTCCAGGGATGGAGATCCTGCAACCTGAGTAACATGTTCCCATGTTGCAATATCCACATAGCTAAAAGATTTTCTTTCCAGATGTCCAATTCAAACACTGTCAGGATTAGAACTGAATTTACTTGAAAGCATTTATTCTAGTAATTCCGATTTTAAAAGGCACATTTTGGATGTTTGGAATATAAGGGTTTTAGATGCCATAGTTGAAATTGTTGCTTCATGATGGTCGAATGCAAAAGTGTCTCAGCTGCAGTAGGTCCAGGATTTTCATGTATGCGTTTGTACCAGATATTTAAGATTATCCTTTCTTAATAAAAATATTTGAGATTTAATATCTATACTCAATGTGTGCGTGTAACTGATTCTTTTTTCTAACCCACTTCCTTCATATATTTTGTAACCTGACTGAGGTCACTTTATAAACAGATAAGGACTCTGCCACACTGACTGAAATTTGTGCAGTTAGCAATGAGGTAATTCTGTGGGGCACATCTGCTTTCAAATTCTTCGTTACTGGTCTCACTGCCTTCAAGGTGTTTAAGGTTAAGGCTACTCAGGCATCGCTTGTCCAGTTTCTGCACTATTCTTATGAATACTAGATGTTTAGAATGAAATTGAAAATTATTTCAATTTATTTCATACCTAAAATTAGAGTGGTTGGCTTTTTTCCTACTGTTCTATGCATTGTTCATCAAGAACTACAGATTTCTGTAGGAATAGCGCAACCAAGTGTTACGTGTTCAAGTGTTGAGCTCAGTGCAAGGTATTGTTGTTAGTGTCTCTGGCAATCCACCGGAGAATAGTTTTTCTTCCTCTGTCTTTTATGAAACAGATTATGTGGAAATGACAGCCAGTAGCTCAGGCAGTAAGAGTATTGAAAAGGTACTGAGGAAGAAAGTAAGGGAAAAGGATTTTTAGAATACTTTCAAATCAGTTTCTTTTTGGATTATGGGACATGCAATTTGTCCAGGCACAGCTGCAACATCAACATGACTGAGTATCAGGGGAGTCTCTAGTCGAGGACTTTACAGCTTTATACTTCTAGTAGTTCTGTTCTGTGCCTGTCATTGCACCAACTGAAGCATATTACTACTTTTTTCTTTTTTGTATTCCTTATCTTATTACTTACTGCATCCCAAATAAGGTTTCCATTCCCCCTCTATTTCAAAAGATATTTGGGAAGGGGGGTAAATTTTGAGTTTGAAATGCTAAGATTTATTAATAGCATAGAGTTACAAAACAGAATTCCTGCAGATAGTGTAAAAAACTTCCCCTGAAAATGTGCTTCATGTACTGCTAAAATAGCAGGTGAGTATTTCCCTTTGGGGTTGTTGCCATGAATCAGTCATTAGTGTTTAAGAATTAAACATGATACTGTAGTTGGCATTCTCTCTGGCCAACTGAATGTGCTCTGTCCTTAAAGTGGATTTAGTTTCCACTGTTCTTTTCCTGGTATCTTAGCTGGCAGCAAAGTAGGCAAGCTGCCATGCCACTGGGCTAGCAGTCAGCATGTTCTTGTGTATTAGATCAGCCTTACTGACTTAAAATAGTTGTTAAAATGTGAAACTTCTTGAAATGTGAAACTTCTATGTTCAGAATTAGTCCAAGCATGTTGATTGATACCAGTGGCCATTAGAAGTCTGTGGTTGTGGATTTTGTGCCAGAAAACTTGACAAAAGCTATGCCAAGTAAGACAGCTGCTGCTACACATGCCTGGTTTCTAACAGTACTAACTTTTCAACCCATATGTTTAGAGGTTTTTCCACAGGGCATAATTGATAGTACAGCCTGAACCCAGTGATTAGTGTGCTTGGGAATGCAGGTCTCTGTGCTACCGAGGAGGGGGAGAGAAGAAGAAAAAAAAAAGTATTCTGAGAAGTTACCCACCAGAAATCTATTTTAGCCTGATGGAACTTGAATACTTGGGCAGTATTATGGGGAGAGACAACAATTCAGACTGATCAGCAATGTTGTTTTTCTACTTTTTGGGGGGTTAGGTCCAAATAGAAATATCAAGAAATATATATTCTTGTATAATTCTGTATTTAAAATTTAATTTTTCATGTGATCACATATTTTACATTATATCTGCCTATCCTTTATGCTATGTAAAGCAGAGATCTATGAAAAGCTGTTTTACATAATTTGTTGTTGCTGCTGTTTTACAGGAAGCTTTCACAAAATCTTCCCACCTTTGATTCTTAACTTTTCTGTTGAGTCTTGTCCTTACATATGCATTTCTGAATATGAAAGTTACAAGCAACTAATATAAGTTCTTTTAAGTCAAACACTCAGCTAATTCTAACATTTATTTTCAGAGTTCAAGTATGTCCTTGGAAGGATGTTCTAGTATATTTATCAAGTCTGAATTTTTGGAAAGCAGGAAAACTCACTGTGTAAAAAGTCTTTATGAACCTGTACTTTTAACTGTAGCAATTTTACTCTTTTTTTTTTTGCAGAAGTTATTTACTTTAGAGTTTCTTCTACAGAAAGATTTTCTTTTTTATGAGAGGTAATTCATTTTAGATATGTACTCAGTACATCAAAAACACATTTTTCACAGAGTTTGTAGTTATGAAAAAACATTAGATCATCTAGTCTGACATCATGAGTTAAGCAGACTAAAATTTTCATCCAGTTTGCTACTACGGAACTGAACAACCATACTGAATATGGTAAACAAAAAGCATAAACAAGAAGGGTGTGCAGTCTTGACCTTCACAGGTCAAGAAGTAGAAAAAACATAATTTCCCTCTGTAGTTGTTTCAGTACTTAATCACCATTATTATTGAAAATATGTCCCTGATTTTTAATTGAATTTACCCAGCTTTACCATCGGTCCACTGAGGGGGTTATTGTTTTTATACCATTTTCCTCTGTTACTGAGGATCACAAAATAGCTATAGCATGCCAGAGAACAGGGATAAATTTATGCTTTCCACTTATTCTCAGCATTAGCTCAGTATAATACATGTAAATTGTCCTTGGGGGCTGCCCCAGTGGTACCCTGAGACCAAATCCACTGTCCAAGCCCACCTAGATGCCAGATGGACCTGTCTCTAGGGCACACAAATGGAGTTTTACCTGAGCAGACTCAGAAGTTTTCTTCAGTGCAGTTTGTTGGTGCAGTTTTTCACAATTTCCATGTAGTCGGCTGTGCACAGACTGCTGTATTCTTCATACGGCTGACAGAAGTATCTATGAGATGTCTGTTGGATCAGGACCCCATTTGAGGATCAGAAGTGGATGGATTTGGGATAATCCTGTGCTTCTAGCCTCTCCTGAAATTCCTCTAAAGGATTTATGTCTCACTGTTAGGCGTTATTTCCAAGCTTTAGCAATGGCCAGATTTTGCCATTAGTAGCTTTGCCAAGCAGTATCACATTACTGAAGTACATATGCTGATACAAACATTACTTTCTATTTCTCTCATCCAAACATTACTTTCCACAAGCATGGCTGTAGTATCAAGCCCTTGATAAATCCTTCATCACCTTTTTTTACGGTGATTCCTTCCTTATTTGATGAAACAGTGCTACTGATAATGGATGTGAAGAATGACTGCAGAATCATCTCTCAGACCTATGAAAATTAAAATTTCTGTGTTAAAAAATTTAGATTTAGACTTATGAGAAACATGATCTTCACACCCAATGGTAAAATTCAATTTGCATTTGATGAGATCACACTCCAGGTGCTTAAATCCTGGTGTATTGGGGATTTGTGTAGAGCTAGGAAGCTGATAGTAAAAATCCTTAAAGAAGGAAGAGCTCGCTTGCAGAAGTAGTATCACCAACTAACATGCTGAATACTTTAATTATGGTCACTGCAGGCACTTCAAGCTCAGCAGAGATGAGGCTGATGTTTATATTGTTTATCTAAGAGAATTCATAAGGGAAGTAATAACCAGAAGTGTGTTACTGCAAAAATAGCTGAAGTAAAAACACAATGGAAAAATGCTCAGTGTTGGACAATTCTTTTGAGATACATTGTTCTGCAAGCTGAACTCAATTTAAGTCTAACTTAATATTTCATTGTCTGCCATGGATTATTTACATCAAAAATGAAATAACGTGAAGGTTAACTGCCAATTGTCCTGTGCTGTGACATATGATAAATTTAGAGATT
Source organism: Antrostomus carolinensis (assembly GCF_000700745.2). NCBI lineage: Eukaryota > Metazoa > Chordata > Aves > Caprimulgiformes > Caprimulgidae > Antrostomus > Antrostomus carolinensis. The sequence goes on from NW_010329581.1 coordinate 18,944, forward strand.
GGAAATTCAGAGCAAAGGACAACCACTGGCATTCCAAATCGTACTGTCCTTATACGTGCAGGGCTTTCAAGCTGCTTAGGAGTGTGGTATGTATGATAATTTCGTTTCTTCCAGGTTTATGACGTTTGTTTTGTAACTCTAAGCATGTGTCTAGAAATACTGCTGCAGCCTAGGTTTAAGGAAAAAAGAAGCAAGCCTATAGAGGGAGTATTCTAACAGGGAAATATTACAATGTGATTTCTGCTTTGGAAGCATGGTGTACTCTGCACAAAAACGATATTTACCCAGGCAAAAGTGTTACTTCTGTGACAGATTGATCAGTGGTTTATAGGTAGCTCTTTATTGACAATGCTTCAGGTTAACTTCTAAAATTAATGGTCTTTCTTGTGCTTCCTCTCACTAACAACAGAATTAAGAGAACAGATTCATGGAGTGAGTGCAATAAGTTATGGAATTTACTTTCACAGACTCTGAATCTGTCTGATATACAAAATTCACTACTTTTCTATATTCTAATACATTTTCTCTTCACTGTACTATGAATCTTTTTGGTGGCTTTGAGCACAGCAGTTAATGAGATATAATTAATCTCAAAGTCTCTAATAAGGCTTTAAAAGGGACTCATGTTATTTGGATCTATAGACTGTATTATTTTATTCCTGAACTCTTAGTTTTCCCTTTTCAAAGAAATTAAAGAAACCCAGTGGTTTTCTTTTTTATTTCTTTTAATTGTCACAAGATACCTATTGTGTTGAACTTTTCCCATATTTAACTCTACAAATGTGGTATGTTTCTGAAGCCAATGTATGGTAAAAGCTCCTTGCAGTGAAATTATTAAGTATCTGTTAACAAATGCAGTTGATATTTACTTCCCACTAGTCTATGACAGTATGCCAAGGCCACTCTTTAAAGAAGCTATATCCATGATTGATTTGAAGCAGAAGATATCTTCAACAGTGAACAACCTTTCCAATTAACAGATAATTCTCCCTTTTAAAGCTGCATGTTTCTCCCTGAATGCTGGTCTCATTCTTGCTGCGTTTAATCTATTCACAGCTGCAGAACAAGTGGTTACGTATGGCAGCCTTAAGTATCTTCAGCTCCCATCAGCTGTAGTATTGTAATTAGTGCCTCAAAGGTTCAGGCATTTGTATGATACTATTTTCTGTCTGGCTAAAGTCAGATGGAAGGACTGGGTTCTCCAGTCCCTGCTTGTGGAAAGGACATGTGAAGTAAGGGGAGGTAGGCAACATGCATGTTTCTGTGTCTGGACCCATACCCTTGTCTGTGTTACTTGCTGGCTGCCTCGGGGCTATCCTGACTTATATCTAGCTGTCTGTTAACATCAACATCAACTGTTTTCAAGAAGGATTTCTTTATCTCTTGCTTGGCTGGTTTCACAGTTCTTAGCTTTTATAGCCGATCTAGCCTGATAATTCCCCAATTTGGCAACAAGATGGGTCCACTAGTGGGATTTTCTGCCATTCTGTTTTGCATATATCTGCTCTGCCTTTCAGTACACATGAGTTTAAAAGGAGACTAAAATGTTTAATAAAATGAATACACATATTTAAATAATTCCTAGACATTAACATGTCTGTAGGGTTAATGTACACAGATGAATGTATTTTAAAGGTTGATTAAATGTCCTCAGATTGCTGTAGTTCTCAGCTGTCTAGAAGAATGTACCACACCAATCCATGAAGTTATTTACATTTCCATGTGTTAAGTATAGTAGTGTGTGTGAAGACTGGGGTCTACCAGAGTATGATATAAATACGTTATGAAACTGAAGAAGAAATCCACCAAAGCCTTTCCATCTGTGTGTCTGTATCAGACAAACCATTCATGCACCTGGGTCTTTGTTAAGAGAATGAGAAGTGCAGTCAAGAATTAAAGCAGGTTTCATTGTGTATACAGACCAAAATTGTGCTTGCTTATGTAAATTCTCTTCTTTCCCATTTGGAAATGAAATTAATGTTTTTCATCAGTCTCATTTGGGTTTTTTAACTTTGTGAATGTCATCTGTGGCACCTGGGTGCTCACCTATATAAAAACTTTGGACTGTATTATGCAAGATATCAGATGTAGGTTAGGTGACTGATAGCAAATTCAAACACAGAAAATTTACCTGTCTTTTGGGCTCCTTTCTTTATTTAATGGCATAGATACGTAGCTCATCTTCTGTGCTGCGTGGACACTGTGAGCAAGGTCTTGGACTGCAGACGAATGTAGACTGATACACTGTTCCCCCTCCTGATGTGACAGTGGCCCTTTCACAGTGTTTGCCTTCATTTTTTTGTGTTCTTGACATGAACATGCTTGTTTTGCCATGGATTTCTGTACTTGGAAGACTACTCATTATTTTTCCATAGTGTGAGCATGGATTTTTTACATATCAAATTAACAGTAAATGTGGGGTTTTTGCTGAAATACTGGATGAGAGTACAGTCACAGGAGTTCCATCTGTAAAAAATTGAGAGCAAACTTGTGAGTTTTTGAGCAGAGTGCTTTGTTAGCAGTACTGATCTTGGAATTCCTGCATAGTGGTGTATTAGTTCTGAGGTGAAAATACTTCAAGGAAGCTAAGGTACCGCTTTGGCTATGATAGAGCTTCAGCTACCAGCATACTCTTAATATTTTTCTTCTAAGAATAGAGGTAATTTTTTTGTAATTGCTGTGTTGGAAGTGAAACATATCTCAATAGTCTGACTTTGCTGAGCAATTGGAAACCCCTATAATGTTTTCAAATCACTTAGGAAAAAAAAAAGAGAATAATATTTCAGTTTGGATCTGACAAACTTTGTCTCTTTCCTAAGTTGCTGACCAGCGAAGAAGAGAGAAACTGAAAAAGAAGGTAGCCAAGTGTGAAGAGGAAATGAGCGTGGGTAAAACTGCCTCCCGATCCAGCTCAAGAGAGAGTGGAAGGCTGCTGCAATCCTCTTTTGGAAGGGTAAGATAATTTTGTTTAATAGATATCGTAGTCTACTTGCCTACCATAATAACAGCTGATCACTGCTGTGCAGCAGCTCTGCAGGGAGGGCTGGCATATTTCAAGCAGTGGAAAATAGACAAGGGTCTTCCTGGCATGTGCCCAACACCAAATGCACATCTCTGCCTTCTGACAAAGATGCAGGTATCTAGATGAAGAGTGCTTCTGTGAAATTCAACCTCTAGTTACCCTTGAATTCTCTTGCTTTCATCTCAGCTGAAATCCTCTCTGACACTCCAGAGCTTTCTACCATTTCCTAAGGCAGGACTCCGGTTATTGCTAACCTTCCTAGCAGAAGAATCAAGAATCTTCTATTTTTTTCTGTATCCAATTAAATACATTCAATCTCTAACAGTATACTACTACATGCTCAAAATTAAGTTACTGAAAGTAAAAATAGTACTTCAGCCATCAAAATAAGTGCTTTTCTGTCTATATACATAGGTTCACTTATTTTGGCTGATATTTCATCCAGATATGTGTTGTATATTTCCAAATAATAAATAAATAAATAGCCTAATAAATTACATTCTCTGGTTCATCACTGTAAAGGAGCAACTGCAACTTGAAACAGAATGATGTTTTAACTCTGTTGATTTTAACAGCAAATGCTTCATGTGTTGTTTAAATATCTGTAGAGCTGGAGAACTTTTCCAAGTAAATAAAACTCAGATTTTATTTTTAATTAATACCATTTTTGTCCTTCCATTTTACTTTCTGCAAACTGGGGGCACGAGAAGTTCCTTAAATTATTTCATCATGTAACCAAGTAAAGTGTGCTTAAAATGTATCTCTAATTACTGCATAAATTCTCAGTTTTAAAATGCAGGGAGGCACTTACGGTCTTTAATATAGCATTATAAGAGACTGTTGCTTTTTTCCTTTGTTTCAATCTTTTGCAGAACAGGGTATTTCTAAAATGATATCTGTCCCAATTCTTCTAATTACTTACAGGTGCCTTCCCACCAATGTTTGTCTTGAAAGTGTAGTCTGTATCATGCCAACACAAACTACAGCTTTCCCTATGCTTGCTAGCCTCAGGGTATAATTCAACTAACTGTCTGAATCTGAATTTCAAGTTTTCAACTGAAAAGTGTATGTTAGAAAGTCATGTTGGGAGACTTGCCAAATTAATGTTTAACCACATGTAAAAGGTAATTTTTGGATATAATACTTTCTTGCCTCTAGGCTTTTTTTTTTTAACTTTACAAATGCAAAGAGTAATCTTCACTAAAATACCTTTTGGCACTTTGTTAATCAAGTAATTGATTGCTGGACTTACAAAATCTGTTTCACTGTGGTATAAACGAGCACCAGTAAGAGGTGAAAATCTGTAAGTGAGCCTTCTGGTAGAAGGGCAGGCAGTGGAAGTAATTGGTCTGTCATATTTTTGTGCTAAAAATGAATTTAAACTTTACTTAATTTACCAAAATATACATTGATTTCCCATGCCTGTTTATATACGAAGGGAGGATTCTTCTGCTTCAATGATCAGATGTCCTCTAATGCATCGTGAGGATGAGTTAGCCATTCTAATTGTATTTCTGTAACCATCAGGATATATGGATAGGTGACAGTTGGAAAACAAATTCTAAGGATGCCTATTAAAGCTTATGATAATGTAAAGGATTTTTGCCACACAATAATCATATTATTGCTGTCACTGTTGCCATTAGGAAAAAGCTGATTATACATCTTCTATTTGTGGAACTACTCCAAAAATTGTTTTGTTGAATTAGGATATTCTTGGGTTGAGATGAGAGTCAGACAAATTTGAAGAAGTTAACCTTGGAATACTCCAGGTTTCCAAGGAGGTAATGGCAAGAGTAGAATGTGGTCCTGTGCTTAATAAGCATCTTACAACATCACAGGAGGAATAGAAGAAAAAGAGACAAGTAGAATTCTCCTGGCTTTGCCACTGTGTAAGAATACAAAAGTTAAAGAAATTACTTTCATAGTGCATAATTTCTAGCCTAATAAAGTGTGGCTCTTGTAAAATGTATACCAATTTAAGAATAACATACATACATATATATGTATATGAAAATATAATAACCCTTGTAACTCACAAGGTCAAAGTCTGACTAGATTATAGGCTAAATACATGCAAACCAGCTTTGATGTATGCACCTGACTTCTGTTTTCAAAAGGCTTCATTCATTAGCATTCACTTTTTATGCATTCAGGTAAGTCTGGTGCCTGTATTTCATCATTTTCATTTTTCACACAGCTGCATTTATTATTATTTAATGCTGCAACAGAGCACAGAAACTGTTTTCAATTGAGACTGTGCTTTGTGCATGGTAAAACCAAAAATAAATATAAATAATTCCTCTAAATTATACAGTACATGTTATACATTTCTTAACTCTGTGATTTAGTCAGTGTATTTTATTATAACTTGAGCCAACTATGAAACTGAATAGCTGTAATGTGTCTTGAACCTGACTGACCTGCTCTTTGTTTTGTATAAGGGTTTAAATGAGCAAGAACAGTTAATTCTTTATCTGTTTTATGGAGTTATAAATGTAAAGTTACTGTAATATGAGAATCTGCTATGATATGAAATGAACCGAGAAAGTTATTTCTGTTGTTGTTACCTAGATTTCGTTATTGACTCTTTGAAATAATCAGTGATTTTAATCAAAGAGAGAATTTTGATCACAGAGCCATAGGTTAAGGTGTGATAGGTGTTTATGGTGCATCATGCATTTCTCTGCTTTTAAGTGAGAAGCTAAGGAGCAGGCTCATTTTCAAATGGCACAACAGAGCAGGCTTTGGATGAGATCACTAGCAACTAAGCTACTTCAAGGACAGTAGAGGGGCAGGGAAAGCATAAGCTGTCCTGGGGACCGCTGTATTTCTCTACTTTCCCTGTAGCATAATAATGATGGGTGACACCATGTGTGAAAGTTAATGACAACAGGGTGATAAACTGCAGATATGGATGCTGAAAGGGCTGCTAAATTTCTGTTTGTGTGTCTTTGTGAGTATGTAATTTTTAAGTAAGCATTTAGAGACTTAGACTCAAAAGCTTGAGGATGAATAAGCAGCACATTTGTAAGTATCAAATCATTTATCTGTCAGCAAATTACTTGAATATCCCTTCTTTAATGAATTACTCTAAAGCTTTCTCACAATAGAAAAGACTGTTTGACACAGTCTGGAAAATACCGTGACATCTATGCATAGAATTCCACTACCATGTTGCCTTTCCAACTGCTGCCATGGATGGAAAGCTATATCCTAGTGAAATCTCTAGATATTTAATTTTACTTTTTCTGTACAAAGCTGATTTTTGTTTTCAAACATTCATCTGAGTGATTCAGTGGTTCAAACTGTGTGAAGCTCAATACAACTTACCTCTGAAGCAAGAAAACCTGCATTGAGCTGGGTATGAGCAAAATCTCTGATGTGAGCAAGACTTGGTATTTCATATCCCATGTTCAGATAATCCTAGTAATAGGAATTTCGGACTGATAAAGAATTTTTTTAAAGAAATTAATCCATGCCAAAAGTCAGTTGGAGGAAGGCTGCTCCATAGGAGGGTAAATTTTATTAAACCATTTGAAGTGTGGTTGCCATTGCCTTGACATTTCAAGATCCCTTTCAGCCTGTTTTTTGAGACTTATCTTGATTTCTTAAGAATGACAGTTATGTACATCTACTTTACATATGAAATATAGATTAGGAAACACCATTAACTATTTCTAATCTCTTGTGTTAATTTTTTATGCAGCACACATGCATGGCTATGTGAACTGCCTACTCAAATGCTTTATATTTAAAGATTTATTATACTGTTATGATATTGACAATCTGAAGAGGTATTGTGCTTGAGTTAGTTCTGTCAGAACAAGAGATGTAAATGACTAAAGAAAGCAGAAGAACCTTGTGAGCACCAAAGAAAGATGTTTTCATCAGGAGTGTGCAGGAATTTCTCTTCAGGCTTCATAGTGACAATCACCTCTCATGGTGGTTGTTTGAGTTAATATGTTTCCATATCACGTTCAGTAATACCCCTTATTAATGACATCACGGTATTTGATTAAAGTAGGAACATACTACATTATACAATTGAATATCACACGTACACACAAAAGGAAAGAATGTAACAGGAACATAGTTTTGAATGAGAGAAATCTTTATTATTATTGGTACCAGTATGCAAACTGATTATATTCATACAGGTCTTAATTGTTCACATATTTGTGTGAATTTTCTCTCTTGCCTTTCTCAATTCTTAACTAATTATTGAAGTGTGTAATGAAATGAACAGATGACATACAAGGGGATTATGAGCCCCAAGGAAGCTTGTCGCTTACTACAGGAGACCTTTGCTCTGTCCAGGCAGTGGAGAGCAGGTGCTCAGCCCACTTACAGCGGTGATAAAGTGGTTTATAAACGGAGCTGTCTCAAGTTACAAGAATCAGTTGCTTGTTTATTACAAAATTGCAACTTCTGTATCTTGACAGTGCAGTTCATAAAGTGTCTCTCTGATCTCATTTTATGATGCTAGATGAACTGTGGTATTGCAAGACCTTTTCATACAAGAATTAATTTCAAGACTTAAATGCATCTTGGTGTAACTTCAGTGACTCCACTGAGAGATGCCTTTGGACTGTTTATGTGAAAATAGATTTAGCAAGCCTTTTTTGCAAACCTTGGTTTTTATAAGGCAGCTGATATGTCAGTGGCTTTTGAGTTGAGAAACTAAATTTCTTTTAGAAATTAGAAGTAACTTAGAGAGAAATCTGAATTCTTTCTCTGTGCTACTTCTCTTGCCCATCAGATGACAGCGGTATGCTTTGATCTGTTCTTACTGAATTTTCTCTTCCACAGAGTCCTTGAAGATTCAGGGGTTCTCTCTATACAGACTTGCTGCAAGTTATATACCATTTACCCCAGTTTTGTGACTAACAAAATTGAAGCATAAATATGTAATTTATGAAAAAAATTTTAAGGGGGTTATTTTTGCTGAAACGTATCATTGAGTAAATTTGTATCTTTTGAAACAAATCACAGTTGGTTGAATCAGTAGAATAGGAACATATATTGATAAGCAAGATAGGGGTCAAGATTCTGGACTCCAAATTACATTAGTTAAGTTCTTGATAGGGCTAATGTCCAAAGCTGTGATACTTCCATTGAATATATATGTATATTTTTTAATTGTATCTGAGGAATAGAGCTAATTATCTTTAAATCAATGTGTTACTGCATATTTGTAGGCATGTTTTTGTCATCTTTTTTTTTCCCCCCCTTTCTAAACGTCTGGTGTTTTAATAGATACAGATTAGAAAAGAAAAGGAACATACTTACTTACAGTTAACTTGCCTATACCAACACAGGTGTACCAATAATTTTCTGAAAGCTTGGTGACAAATTGCAGACAAACAGCATTCTCTGACACTCCTTAAAATCTTTTTGAAGTCACCAACATACTTCCTTGCACCTGTTATAATTTCTTTGTATAGCTGCAGGCTAAACTGCCTACCTGTTTGGGCAGTAAAGGTTTACCCCAGGATAAGGGCTTCAAAAGACATTCTTCTTTCTCAGTAATTGAATGAGGACATCTCGAGACTGACACAAATACAGCTCGAGTTTGCAGTTCTGTCTAGTCATGACCTTAGCTACTTGTTCTGTTCCACTTCTGATACATTTGAGGAGGAGAAGAAAAGAACTGCCCTAAGCTTCCTCATACATAAGGAGTGCTTAAGTTTAGGATATTGCATTGTTTACCCTGTACTTTTGCCTTGTTTTAGGATTGGTGCAACTGCTTCCAAAGAATAGAACATGTAGCTTTCATGAGATGTAGTTGTGTAATTGGCTAATATCATTTAATATTTTTTAATTATTATTTTGTATATCGCAGGGCACCATTCATCATATGTTCACAAATGCTTCTACAATCTGATTGATATTGCAGCTCCATGCACTGTTTTAATCACTCGGAGTAAAAAGTATACAAGAAAAATTAAGCTGTTTGTAATACATACTGAAGGGTATGGAATTAGCTTTTCAAAACATTTATATAGGTGGATTCTGAAACTTTCCAGTCTTATCTGTTTTCTATAGTGCTAAGCTACCACTGCAAGTACTTTACATGCAAACAATCACACTGGTAAGCCTTATTATACTGCTTGCTAACACAGGCAGTTGTTTGGCATTGTTACTGCATGTTATCAGTTCAGCATTTAATTATGCTGTACTAGTAAAATAAAATTGGCTCACATGAGACACCATCAAGAAGGGCTTATTTTGGCTCAGCTAACTAAAAAAAAAAAACCTCTTTGCATTAGGCATCAGCAACTATGGACATTTTGGGGTACTGGAATAGCATAGGTAGGTCTTACTGATGTGGGAGAAAATTGTTATGTGGAGTTGTTGTGAAGGAAATATACGGTATGAGAGCAGTGTGATCTGTGACTTAATTTTGATGGAAAACTATTTGCATTTTTTAATATTCCTCTAAATAGCATTTACTACATTCCACAAAATGTATATTCTTCATCAGGAGTTTCAATTTAAAATATTAAGTGGTTCTAAAAGGGAAAAAATCGAATAGTGTAGATTCAAAGCAGTAACAGTAGCAGTGTTACGAGAAAATGCAGCATTTATACAGTAAGAGTCATATTGCTTAGAACTTTTAGGAACACCTACTTTAGGATTTGAATGATAGAATAGAAAATCTGTGTATATTTACAAGCTAATATTGTTGTGGTTTAACCCCAGCCGGCAACTAAGCACCACACAGCTGCTCGCTCACTCCACCCCAGTGGGACAGGGGAGAGAATTGGAAGAGTACAAGTGAGAAAACTCTTATGCCCCTTACAGAATATACATCTTCTAAAGATAGCCAGTGTGTGATACATCTTGAAGCTGGTAGGATAATTATGGATAATGTCTACCTTACCTTGCCCAGGTGGTATGAACAGAGCACACCCAGGTAAAGTAATTTGCCTCAATGCAATGATTCCTTGACTTTTAAAAATGTATTGAGCCTTTGGACTAACATGATTAAAACTCTTGGTTTGATGCAGTCATCAATATTCTGTAACAAAGCACCAGTGTTTTGCTACTGAACCAAACCATTTTCTTATTACTCTTTTATTTCCAATGATGATATTTTAAAATCTGTTAGCAGTGGGGCTGGTCTGCAACCAGTTTGATTTAAAAAAAATTGAAAGCTTTTACATAGAAAGTACCTCCAGGTTGGTAACAACAATAGCAGGGAGCACCGACTTAAGCAAAGCTGATAACTTGCAAAGCAATCAAATCTTTTTTTATTTTTTTTTCTAGGGTTTCTTGGAAGCAGAAGACAAAGACAGTCTCTTCCCCTGTGCTCAGCAGGCACAGTACCTATCAAGAGTGCTGTCTCCTTATGGCGAGCATGGCTTGGTTCACTCCAGCCGAGTAAAATGTGCCAGAAAAGATTGTTGGAATACGTCTAACACATGCAACTCAAACTCAAGTGTCAGTACATCAAGTACACCAAGAAAGAGCTCTGGACTTTCATGCAGTTGCTCCACTGATAGTTTTGCGAGCATTAACCGTTCCCGGAGGTGTCAAGGAAGCAACTCCAAAGTACGCGGTGGGGATCTTCTAGACAGGCACTCCGAATTCTTTACTGAGAGCCAAAAACCTTTTACTCCACGCACGTTGGTATCAGATGCTAAATCTTTCCTGTCAGAGTACAGGTATTACACTCCTGCTCGAAGGAAAAGGAAAAATCACTGCAAGCACCATGTGGAAGCTCAAACACAGACTGATGTGATCAGGTACAGAGATTAAAACTTTATTTTGAAACTGTGGAATTTAGATGTTATCATAACAGTGTCTTCATAAAAGCAACGTGGTTTACTCTCATTTACATTTGTATAAAACTGAAGTAATTATTTTGAACTCATTCTAGCTATGCCTTAGCAAAAACTAGAACAGAATGCAATTTTCCTGTTCCCTCTCTCTTTTCTTTGCTCTCTCTAGTGTAGAGTTGTGCTTTCTGTCTTCTAAAGAATTAACCCCTGTAAACATATAAGAAGTTCCCCATTGTTCCTCCTGTATTCTCATACTTTCCAATTTGTTAATTAATACATCATGCAAAGTTCCTTTTTTTTTAACTCTTTAATGCAGCTCTTCATTGTCTTTTTCTCATTTTAATTTAAATGCTTTCAGATATATTCTCTTTGAAATATTTTATACAATATGAATGTCCTTCTCTTGCATTGAACTCCTCAGCAAATGAAACAGTTTTGGTTTAGTTTTGTTTTTAACCAATACTACCACATAAAGAGAAATCTTATCTCTTTTGTGTCCCCAGTGCCTGCATGTCCAACTCTGGTTTTATCCTAGAACAAAGCAGCAATTCCATAAGACTGGAATTACAATGGCTTCAGCTCCATATTGCAACTATTGATTTTCTGGCTGTGGGTCATATATTTTCCTGGTGCACTTTTAATGTGTAGGATCATTTCCATTCTCAATTCTGAACAATTATTTTGGATAATTTAGCTATCCTCTGTAAATATGCAGCTAACTAATGGATTTGGATCACCTGTGTATGACTGTTGTCATCCTGCAAAATGAACTATAACTTAGTTTTATTATGCGAATGGGAGTCTGTCAGAAATTTTCTAAATTGTCCGAGACATTTTAGGACTCGGTCCCATTCAGATTGATGGGAAATTTCCACAGTGACACTGGTATTCTCATCTTGCATATTTTGAAAGTAGCCTTCTTAGAAATCTAATATATTTCTAAATTTTGTAGCTTTCCATCTGCAGACAAAGCATCTGAGAGACAAGTTACAACTGAACAGCAGAAGATCACATTGAAGGTAATACATCTGTCAGTCATGTGGGTACTCTTACCACACTCCTCACTATCATTTTGGAGTATATACTTCATCTCTGCCACAGCAGTGTACAACTGATTTAAGTTTAATTTTCTTTATTGTCATGAGGTGAATTCATTCTGTAGAGGAGGTAGATTTTCAGAAGAGCAAGAGGAAACGAGAAAAAATATTGAGACATGTGAAGAGATCTTAGGATATTACAAAAATTCAATATTTTTTTTTCCTACAGTTTTTACAAGTGCACCATCACTTAAGTATCTGTTAAGGACATAGATATTGGTACTATAGAATTGGTACGTTATTTTTCAGCAGAAGAAGGTACCTCTTTTTCAAAGATTTATTTTCTTCATTTTTACATTGGATAACATACTCCAAAAGCCCTCAATAGAAGAATTGGAACTAAGGAGTCCCTTCCTCTGAGGAAGCACCCAAAGTAGCGGGTGAGGTTTTCCTTGATACTGTTTGCCTGCTGTCTTGCTGAATGTATCCGGAATGCTTTCATAAGAAATCACACCACTTCAAATTCTGCCACCTCCTAGTATTTTTTTGGTCATAGTCACAGAAATGTTTGCATCCATCATTTTGATTTGAATTGCTTAGTGTTTGTGACAGTTGAACTTAGTTTTTCAGTTATTTGGTCTTTCAGAAATTGCCTTAGTGTGTGGTGGTTTAAGTTTATTAGATTTTAAAGATGACATTGAATACCAGTATCTTTGGGAAGCAGAGGGAAGCAGGAAGACCTGAAATATTTCTTAAGACTTCAAATCTGATGTCATTTTGTCTTTATTTGTACTAATATTTGGATGGAAGAGTTTGATTAGGAGTTAGGTCCTTTCTTTGTGCTTTATCTTGTAGCCACTATTCAGACAAGTCCTTAAAAAGCCCTGTCAAACCTAAGAGAAGTCCTTGAGTAACTGTGGACTTTATTCCTGAATAAAGGCTGCAGGGTCAGACTCTTCATGTCTCTAGCTTAATGAGGCAAACAGTTATGCTTCATTCATTGGAGGAGAGGGGTGAGAGAGAATATGTATTTATAGCTTTACTGAAAATAGAAGAGAGACCACCTGAATTGATCTGCATCTGACCTCATTAAGAAAGTGTTAAATGATTACTCGGAAGACTTCACTCCAGTTCCACGAAGAACTTTGGATTTCATTTCAAAATTGTCATATCTGACTTTTCCTTTGGCTGTTGTAAAAATGACAACAGTAAGTCAGGTAGCATGTAGCTATATACAGTGGCTCTTTCAGATTATTATAATTTAAAATGCATGTAGTCAACAACTTTACTTTCCATCAGTTTTGTGCAAGCAGCTCAAGAGATGTGATTTAGAGTGCTTGTTCCTGTTTTTGCACACCAACTTTTACTCTTGTTGGTGACATCGAGCCTCTCTAGCTTTTAGAGAATTCACCTTTGACATACTTGTCAGAGGAGAAATGTTCCACATCTCCTGTTGCGCCTGACGAAAATTTTGGGTGTCAAAGCTGATGACCCTTTGCTGCCATTTGTCTCAGTTTACCCAAAGTGTCTCAGAAAAGACATAAAATTTGTAGGACTGCTTACTCACAGATAGTTATTAGCTTCACTTTCATGGTAAAATTTACTGTGTATTTGCACTGTTAATAAAGCTTTTATCTCTGTGTTGTAGGCTGAAGAGAGAAGATGTACTGTGGATGAGCCTGAGAGAGAAATAGCTGCTTTCCCATACTCCTCCCTAAGGTGCCTGATTTACAGCAGGAAGGAATATTTGAAGCATTCCTTCTTACTTTCTGTACAGCTGCTTCTTAGGCCATAAGCCTTCACTACTATTTCTCTTTATACGTCTCTTCTCACAGCACTTCTGTTTGGTTGGGTTTTTTAGATCAATGGCCTTTCCCAGCTACAAAAGTCATTATTTTCTTATGGTAAAGTTCCACTGGGAAGCCAATTAAGAAAGAAAGCTCTGAAATACACGAGTATTTTGTTAGGAGTGCGAGCGATGACATGTTCATACAGCTGTTAGTTCTGTACATCTGAGCACGCATCTGAGCTTGCAGACTAGGTATTTCTTATATATTAGTGCAACTAAATACTGGATTGGAATTCCAATTGGTATTTCCTTTCAGGAAAAAGGGTCTCCAGACATCTAGGATTTGAATCCGTGATCTGCAAGAACTGCAGACCAGAGGCATTTCCCACATCTTTTTCTGAAAATGTAGCACTGAGATTTAGAATATTGTCTACAATACAAGAACAGTGTTGGAAATCAGGCCAGAACCCAAGGGCTCCTGGCTGATTCTCCCTCATTCCTGACCTGAGTATCATGCATGACTCGCTGGTTGACTCTCTGGCCTTTTTATTTGAGGAGAAAATTATAATCTGAGTAAAAAGGCACTCTCGTGGATAGTGGAGGTCTGTACAACATCTGAAGTAACACTGAGCTCTTTTGAGGCACAGCATGGCTCTGGAAGAAAGTGAGATGCAAGGTAGTGTGAAGGGTTTTTAGACTGTTGCTCTCTTTCTAACCTTGTGATTTTTCTGATTAGAGAGACATCATTGTATTCTCAGCAGTTTTCAGCAAGGAGGACTATAGAGGCTGAGTAAGTATGCTTAAACCTTTTTTCTGCTAGTTTGCAACATTAAACTAGAAACTTCCTCAAAACTGACAAACTTGAAACAGCAAATGAATAACCTGTTGTTCAGAATTTACAATAGAACTGACATGACTGCATCATCATATAATACTTAAAAATTTCCATGTAAATCTAAAAATTAAGAAAATTATCTTCTTGTCCAGTGACTATACTTTAAATGTTTCTAGTTCTTCTTTGTTCTGAAATGTCTGAAGCAAATGTTGGCAAAATAAAATATCGAGTTGAAGAGCATTCTTACCCCATTTCTGCTCTAAAATTTGATGAAAATTAAGGTGAGGTTTGAGTTATATTCAGAAACACTGCCAGTGCCTTATCGTGCAAACTTGGGAAAGTAATTTAATTCTTTGTGCTTTAGGACAGGCTTGTTCTTGCCTAACTTTAAGGATATAATATAGGTATCAAAGATCAGCTATAGTTATCTTTCTTGATTATAGAGGGAACCAAAATGACCATCTTCAGGCTGGATGACAAATTTTATATAATAAAAGTCACACAAGATTTATCCCATTTTTTATTTTCTGTCTATTAAGACTGAAAGATGATTTGCTAGAGCTTGATTGGATACTTTGGGATATTTAGAAAGATGCTATGAAAGAGAAACAGCACTGAACTATTTCCTTTTGGAGTTTTCTTTCTTGTTGTTTTCCAAACAGAACTCAAACTTTTGGAGAGTCTCCTATTTGGAGCAATTGGCATCAATAAGGCTTCAAGAGGTATTAGCGTAGAGAGAAAATTGATCAAAGATGTGAAAGCCACATCTCACACGAACAAGGGTTTTGTACATCAAAGAGTTTTTGTTTGAAAGGAATGGAGGCTGTCAAATTTTTCTGAGCTTCCATTGAGGACTATCAATTTTCAGCTGCACTCAGCTTCTCTAGAAGCTCCTTTGGAAGCCTGTACTCAGAGCATCAAACTGCAGTTCTGAGCTTTCTCCCCAGTTGGCACCTCTTTCTTCTTGAGTGCAAAGCAGTTTCTGGAAGCTTTCCAAGATTTGCTGATTTCCTCCCTCAGGATCTCTGTGCTAATTTATTCCACAACAGAAAGTTAGTGTAAACACAAAGCACCATAGTGACCTTTCTAATTTTACACAGGGTTTTTTATTATTATTCAAATTGAATGAAAGGCTTAGTTTGTCCTGATAGAATCACATTTTTTTAAAAATAGCAGCTGGTGCTGAGAACTATACAATCTTCTTAATGGCATTTCCCATACAGGTGATTGGACCTACTGCATTGTGTAATATGTGTCTCTATTGTAAGAAATTTAACGTTGGGTTTTCTGTTCTCCCTGCAGGGAAGAAGAGTTTTTATATTTAGCTTTCATTGAAGATGTAACAAATGAAATTCTTAGCCTTGGGCTGTTTTCTAACAGGTAGGTTACAGTTGTTTTCAAATTTGTAATGCTGTGTCAGAAACACACGGACTCTGTAAGAAAGGAAAGTAGTGTTTAGAAATCATCCCTTTGCCTTTAAGAATATATAGATACACAGTTATCCCTTGCATTTGTTTTCTTTCCTTTTCTTCATGTAAGAAAGGGGAACTAGGAAAGACCTTGGTGTCATCTACTTTGATCTGCTGCTAGGTACCTCTCTTAGAAACTGACCTGGAACCCTAGGTGGAGTAATACTAAGAATCATTTTACTCTGAAACATCTGTTTCACTAAATAAATCAAGTTACTAATGTTTCACACAACTGATCCTCCCTCTCCCTTCTGTTTTTTTTCCTGTTCCAATAGGAATTCAGTCATCAGCACATGGGTTGTTGGGATTACATACTGTTTCAGATAGAGTTCACCAGTTGATAAATCAGATTTTTTTCATTAATTAAACAATAAGTTATGATACAGTTCATGTATTTGAGTAGTACTCCCAAATTCTTTTCCATGCCAGCTCTCTCCGATAATGAACTCTCTGTTTATAGTTAAAAAACCCCGCAGTACTTCTGATACGGAATTTTAACCCATTTTTGTAACTCCATTTTCAAGGCAGTGTAATTTCAGCATAATATTCTGATCTTCCTCTGGGCTGATAATGTTCCCAGTTTTTCTCTTCTGTGCACACTCATGGTTTCTTTCTCATGTCAAGGCTATCAATGAGAATGTTAAATACACTAAATACAAAAATTAATCTTTGACAAAGTTTAAGAACAGTCTCCTGCTTCTTTTTTACAGTAATGTTGTCTGCCCTTAAACCCCTTCTGGCACTATTTTTTTTTTTTCTTTTTAATAATTTCTCATTTAAACTGGATTAAATTCACTTGACCTTCTGGAAATCTGTTCCAGTGACTGTGTACTTTAGTTGTCACAGAGCGCTTCCTCTTTTCTCATCCTGCTTAAGCCATGGAAGAGAGCTCTCAGGACTGAGGACTTTTCCCTGGACTTTTTCTTGAAGCTGGATTTTTTTTTTCCTTCCTTTTATTTATACTTGTGTGTATCAGCCACTAATGGTGCACCTAAGAGCTTTTGGATACTTTAGCATGCCAGTAGAACTACCACTGGATTGTTGTTTCCCCCACTGCATAGACCCAAGAAACCAAACACACCCAGAGTTGTGCTACTGGTCACCCCATGGTTACCATCTGCTGCCCAAAGCTGAGTCTGCCTGCTGAGCATGTGTCCAGTGGGATACCAGAGGACTCTGGGTAGTGACAGAGCATAATTGAAACAATCTTAGTGGTCCCATTCAGCTAAGAAATTACAATAAAAAACTAAGGTCATTAATTTATATAGAGCTGTTTAAAGTATGTTTTCTTCCTGAGAAATAATTTAATTGTTTATTTGTAGGGTTCTGGAACAACTGTTTGAGTGTCATATACAAGTAAATAAGAACCGTTTGGATGAGGTAGGTTCTGCCCCTGTCTTGTTCTCCCTCTCTGCATATGACTTCAGTGACACTTCCAAAGTACAGTGGAAGTGCACTGATATGTTTGTGGGTCAAGATAAGCAGAATGTGCAGTGGGGAGCATCTCTCTCTAAGTGAGATTTGCAGACTAATGGATCATGGTAGATCAGGAGTCACAGGCACAGTCACAAAAAGGTACAATAGTCAACTCAGTTTGGTGACACTTGCTTATATAATTTAGTCACTTGATTGCAAGCAGCCTCCCTTTCCTTATGGCAGAATTAAGCCCTGAGTTCTGGGCAGATAGGTGCTGTGGGGCTGGAGAAGTGTCACCCCTTTCTTCCTTCACCCCCTAGAACAAAATGCGCCACTTGTTGGATGTACTGAAGACAGACCTGGGCTGCAGCCCAGGCAGCGCTGCAGAGCGAACCCATGTGGGCTGGGAAGCCTTGGACTCGATGGATCTGCAGGAGTTGGATACAATGGAAGAGCTCAAGTTGACCAGTAAAAGTCAGAGGCAAAGAAAAGCTACAAAAAGTGAAGAATTCCTTGGGACCATGGACTTATCATTAAAGGAACCAAATAAATGTGAATCGCCAGCATGCAGGGAAAGTTCAAAAGAGACACCGAGCAAGGATGACTTTTTAGAAGATGTTGCTGAAACGATGTATGCTGGGACAGAGTTGGATTCTTGTGTGAAGTCTGAAGAAGACCCAGCCATTTCACCCTCATCTGAGGCCACTTTAAACTTGATTATTTGTGACAGTGATTTGGAAGCCAACAAGGAACTTGGTGATCTTGAGGAAAGCTTTGCAGAGACCCTTCAGCTCTCACATGACTATTCATAACAGTAGCCAAAACTTAGCTATTAAATAGAGCTAGTTCTGTGGAGAACTGCCATTTGTTAAATAGTAGTAAATTATTTGGTTTATTTTCAGTTTATTTCTGTTTAAATACTGCTAAAATCTCTCTAGCAGGATACTGTTAATTGGGCATTAACTAATCTCTGTAGTAATGTAGACTTTAAAAGGTAAAGTGTCAGTTAAAAAAAAAGTATATTTTGTCTATAATTGTATAACTCAGAAGTAACTTTTGAGAATATTAAAATTAGATGTATATTTTTAGAAAGCTGTAATAGTAAGTTATGAAATATTTATTGGGTTTTATTTATAATAAATAAATTCATTGCTAGTCCAGTTGTGGTCCTGCTATAAAGATCCAAGATTTTGTCGTCTGCAAGACTTCAACTTACCCACATCAAAACATGGTGTACTACACACCTGCAGAGCAGAAATGGCACCGTTTGTCCACCCTGGAAGAGGGCATTGTTTGATGTTAAATCTCACTGAGGCACTAAGTTCTTATAACAAACTTTTTTCCTTTTCCAGTAACTGTGGAACACAAGGAACATACCTTTTCCTTGCATTGCCTAGGGTGAAACATGGAGTGAGTGTGGACAGGCAGCTTTTCTGAACATAAGAATTTGTTTCTTATGGTTCTGGTAGCTGATCATTCCTTCTTCAGCCTTCAGCCACAAACAAAACTGTCTTATTCCTTGTACCCAAAGGTATAAGAGCCATTTTGCAGTATTTGCTGCTTTCAGTCTTTGCCTAACCTCCTGTCAACTTTCTGGCCTGAAAAGGACATTTATCTCTAGCTCCTGCATACGGCAGCTCTTGAGCAGTTTAATACGCAGCTCTTTTGTTTGTTTGTTTTATATGCAGCTCTTCAGCTGTTTAATCCTAGGTGTCCATGATTCAGCTGATATTTCTGGAAAGTGAAGACTGCAACAGTTTTCAAACTGCACAACACTAAAATACACAGTTCAATTTCTTGCATTAATGACAACCTGGGCATAGCATTCTGCATCAAGCTTTGGTTTTGAAAAAAGATCGAGCTGGGCACTGACAGATGACTGGGACTATCTAGTAGAAGACTCATCAGGCATTTGTACAGCAAATAGAGAAAAGGTGATCTATTTTATGATTAAAGTTTAAATTGAAGTTAGCACATGCATTGCACAAAATCAGCCCAAATCTGTGTAATCGGAGTGCAGCTATAGTCTGGTATTCACGTTACTGCAGAATGAGCTCAACAGGTTCTGAGGAAATGCCGGGAAGTTGTATTGTCTTGCTGTAGGTGAGGAACTGTAAGAAGCCTTAGGAACCGGATAAAGCCTGTCCCCAGCCCTCTTAGGGTTGGTCTTAATCTGCTTCCTCCAAGGACAAAGCCAAGTGGTTCATACATACAACTGCTACCACCTGCTTCCCCTGTGGCACATGAGTGTCTACCAGAGACTGTTGATTCTGTAAGCTAGATGACCAACTGCAGCTATAAATAGCTCCAGTGGACACAGACCACTGCTTCACCTGTGAAGCATAAACTTTTTTTTGGGGGGGGGGAAAAAAAAAAAAAAACCTAAAAAAAAACCTCAAGAGAAAGCCAATCAAACAACAGCAACATTTCTGGCACAGACATCAGCATTGCAGTGTAGAACGTAATTCCCAAAAAAAGCAAAAGGCTTTTCCCTGGCTGTCTTGGCCACAATAAATTACACTTGTTGCCACTGTCAGGAGACTGGGGTTTATTTTAGCCATGTACATGTGGCTGTGCAGACGGGCACTAGCCTTTCAGTTGACTGTCTTGTAAATCTGGCCTGTAGCTTGAGTGCTCTGACTCACTGAAAAGCAGGTAAGATGATGCAAGGATTTTGCATCCCTCCCTCAGAGCTTGTCTTGTTGAAAAGACACACCCTTAGGGCTGGTTCAATACAGTGCAGGGGTGGTTTGTCCTCAATCACAAGTGATCAAAGCCCCAAGGAACCTCCCTCTCTATTCCTTACCCCACAGAGCTGAAGGGCAGGATGCACCTAGGGAACTATTGTTTCTGTTGTACAAACAATTTTAACACAGAGGGACTGGTTAGAAAATTAAAGAGCAGGGTTAGATGTATCCAAATATAAAGCCTCTTTACTCCTCAGCCAGGACTTCCCCCACTCCTGGGACCCCCCCATTCTGAGTTCTCCAATCTTGATCCATAACAGAATTTAGTGTTCTTTTCCCTACCTGCCACTACACTGTATAACTTGCACATTATAAAAAACATCACTCACCAAACTTTGGCTTGTGGTCAACATGAGCCTGATTAAAGATTAGTAAGAATTTTGCATTTAAATTCCACAAATAAAAAACCTAACCACCACAGCAGTGAAAGGGGTCATGACATCACCTAACAGCAAGGTGCAAATAACGACACACTCATTTCCTGCAGTATGAGTAACATGAAAATAAATAAAAACAGTTCCTTGACCACATTTCCTGTTGATGAGCTGTCTGAACATCAGTGATGTTTCTTTCTGGGTATATGGAACTTAAAAGAGTGCATATATTCATTAAAACAGACCTTTCACAAAGAAAGCATCTGTGTGCCTAAACCCTAACTGTGAACATTTCTTGGAGCCAGGGTGAAATTTCTGGTAAAAAGCACCACAAGATTGCACACTCCAGTACCCCAGCAGCTGGAGCAGTCAGCCCAGTCCCAGGATCTGGTTTCTCATTGTACAGCCACTCCCACCAGTTAGTGAGGAAAAAACATTCTAGATAAATGTTATCTATATAAAACCAATTAATTTATCTACAGATCCAAAAGCAAATTCAGGCTATCCAGGGCGTAAAATTTTCTCCCTTTTATTCACATTGACTTTAAGGTGGTGTTTCAAATATAAGTTGTTTAAGCAGCTTGATATGCACGTCTGACCCACATCACTGATGAGATTAATCAACAGTGCAAGCTTTGGGGTTTTTCCCCCTGAATTTTGGGGGGTTTTTTTGGTCTCATTGCCTTTTACTTGGTGATATACTCAGGCCTTGGCACAAGCAACAGCAGAACAAGGTAATCAAGACACCATTACAAATCTGAATGCTTCAGAAGTAACAACCCTAGGAGCAGTCGGCAGCTGTGATCTGCAACAGAAAGACTTATTTTTGCCCAGATTTGGGGCGATGAGCACATGCACAGTAACATCAATGTTTGCTTCAAATGGACAAAAACTACTATTGTTACTTTGCTCTGTAGTGAACCGGTCTCATATTTAAAGCCTACAGTTTTGTCATCACTGCTCTTGTTTTCAAAGGTAGAATTCTGTTTATTTACAAAGCAAAGAGGGGTTTTGGTCATTTGAAGTAAAGATTAATGTGATGAAAGAAAAAATTCCTTAGACTTAGGGTTGACCAAAAAACAAAAACTTGCAAGTAAAACCCAAGCTATCATTTTATCCCTGGTCGACCTCGCGTCTAAGACACCTAACACATTTTTCATTTAGGTTTAGCAACAGAATGATTCTAGGATCCTGTTTCTCCATATTTCTGTACATTTATACATCATTTATAGCTATGCAACAGTAGTTGTAGAATGATGCAGCTCACCTAATAATGTTTCATAATTCAAGTACAAATGGCTCCATTAGACTGGGGGGAAAAGAGCTACTTTTTTCTCAGCAATGATCTGTGCAAGGAGTATGAACAAGACTGGAGCATCAGCAG
>NW_010329581.1:40822-78480 GCF_000700745.2 Antrostomus carolinensis
AGGAATACAAATCAGGTCCAGGAGTTTCATTTGTAGCACCTAATGCAGGCTGTTCCAGTGCAGTGACAGCACAGCTTCTAACCTACGAGACTGCCCAGTAACACCCTTCAGTGCACTGCTACGGTTCCTCTCTGCCTGCACACCACTGAAAGGTAGCACTCCCAGTCCTAGTTCATAAAAAAAGTGAGATCTATTACCAGGTAGAACACAGATGCAGGGTAGAAATTGTTAACGTTGGTCTTCAAACATATTTTAGAGCTCCCTCAGTTTTTCCACCTCTGTGTTGCAACATTTGTATTTGAGTATTTGAGACCTAAAAGTTAATTTTTAAAAAAGGGAAAACCCACAAACCTGTAAGTCAGTGCGTACTTCAGGGAGCTGTGGGAAACTCCAGCATCCCGCTTTAGTTTGTGATCACCGAAGGCAGGAGCATATGCTGATAAGCAAGCGCAGGGCACTGCAGCAGTGTGATGTCTCTAGAGCCACCGAACCTTTCTCTCTGGCACTCCCTAACCTGCTGCTCTCAGGAGCCAACATCTGGTATGTACACTGACTACAAGGAACAGAACAGCAAACTGTGACTTTTTAAAGAGAGTGAGAAATTTTAAAAATTTCTCACTCTCCCAAACAACCAAACCAGGTACAAGCAGTTCAGTCTTCCTGCTTCCTTTATCAACAGTGAAATCTGCTTCATTCAGAAACAACCATCTTCAGTTTCTATTCCAAGTAGCAAAGCAAGCGATACACAAACAGGTGAGTGGTAAATTAATCCGCCACACCAGCCATTGCACCAGCGTGGGTCACAACCAGTCAAGGGATCCAGTTTCAAAGCCTGTAGCAGGTCGTGGGCCAGCGGAAGCTGAGCATGTCACAGGGATAAAGCATCACTGGGAAAGGAAAGAAGAATCAGCAGTTATCACTGGCATGACAAATCATCAGTTGAGCTGCAGAGCACCCATAGCTCATCTCCATCTCAACCATCTTAAAGAAAACCTAGAAGGACTCCAGGATGTCAGGCAGTCCACAAGTAGCAACAAGAAAAGTTAATTCAAGTGAAGGTAACCAAAATCAAGAATGCTGCATCTACTGCAGGACTTTCTGTTCTCTCTGGAAAGCCTCTAGAGCAGCTGGACTCTCTGTTCAGGCCTCCTAAAGGGACCGATCCTTTTACCTCACCCACTAAGCTGACCGCAGCAGACAGCGAAGGGCAGAGGTGTGCCTGACACCCAGGTGACAACACACAAAATGAATGTAAATTACATTTACATTCAGCTTTTAAACTGTGAGGCTGGCCTGCAAGAGGTGTGGGTGCTCAACCCAACACCACATTTTGGGCTGGAGGATTGGCAGAGGCACCGACCACCCATCCCCGCTGGGCACAGGCACGGGCTGCTGCCCTGCCCTCGCTGCTCCTGTACATCACAGGCTTCGGCACACACAGTCTCCCCTACAATCCTTCCAGCCCTCCTGCACTGGGGGGATGAAATTAGACCTTGAGAAGGGCAAGTAAAAGCTACATAAGTGGAGCTGGGAGGCATATGAAACTCGAGAGAGAGAGAGAAACTCGAACACAGCCTCAGCCTGGCAGGCCACACAGCTCTGCTGTCCCATTCTCGTAGAGGACAGGCAGCATGATCTGTAGCACGAGGTGCAGAGCTCTCTGCAGGTATCCCAGGAATCCAGCGAGCCCGCAGGACTCCCTTTACAGTATCTGCGCGAGGGCTGCAGCATGCCTTACATCTCACAGCAGCCAGAGATGAGTAACAGAACTATGAGGTGACCCCAGCTCTTCCCAGCTATCTGTTTCTCTCACTCAGAAGCATGCTCACATGCCAAATAAGAAGTGAAGCAACGTGTCAAAGGCCATCAGCTCTCCTGTCAGCCTGAGAATTCCTTGCAGGACCTCAGAGATGTAGCCTCTCCAAGCAGAAATTCAGCTGAGAGGCATCTGGCACCCTGCTTTTTCCCAACGTTTGACACAAGCAAGACCAGAGATGATACAGATAGCATAGACTTGGGAGCTGGCTGTGAGGTTTCCCAAATGCTGGGCACAACCATCTCAGATAACAGTGGATTGTAAGAGAAGATAGAAGAGTTCCTCAAGCTCTCATCTCAGTCTCCCTTTTTCCAGAAACAAGCTTGCGTGATGGGTTCTCCCCTCCCACCTTAAGAGTCTTAAGCCTTACACAGGGGCTTTCATCTTAAACGTAGGTCTTTCAAAGGCCCTCACTGTTGCTTTCCATAGTATGTGTTTTCTCCATGGCTGTTCCTCAATATTTGAAACTTAGAGCCCCTGATCAGTTCACTCTATGGTGCAATCAGATCTCCCAAAAGGGTTCTGGGACACACATCCACAACCAGCTCCTTGTCCATTCCTTCACCTGGAGAAGCAACTGACAGGTGAGAGCACTCCCCTGCCATAAAGCACCCATGATGCAGTCTCAAGTACGCTTCAGCAACAAACCTATGGGGCAGGTGAGCAATGGGATAGGCCAGCTCATGGCCAAAGTTAGCTTCACAAGTATCAGGACAATCCAGCCTGTAGTATTAGTGTAGTATGTCCAGTTTCTTTCAGCAGAGAATGTAAATTAGCCTCAGTTCTGCTTATTTATCATTATTTAAACACCAGCATTGTGCAGAGGGATAAGGCTGACCTTTTGTCCTGAAAACAGACTCAAATGGAGCACTTTCTTTCCAGCCTGACAGCATAAAAGCACTGAAAGTGCTAAACTCACCTTGGCAGCCCTCCTAACACCATGGCATTAAGGCTAAATTTTGCTCTTTCTGCAGGGAGTGCATGCACTCAGCAAGGCTCCTTATTTTAAGTAGATTCTATTTTTCACAGTGCAAAGCTACTGTACCTAAAACTTGCCATCTGGATTCCTATTGCTCTTCTGATGGAGGTGGCTGTGGAACATTTCCTTCTGCCCTTTAAAACCTAAGAGGAACTAGTAAAGAGAAATCCTCCATCAAGCATCCAAGTTTGTTTCTATTTTTGATGAACAATTGCCCTTTCCTCCTCTTTCCTAATTACATTTTGATCCTGACTACTAACATAACGCAGTGCTTCCCCTCTCCTTATGAAGAAAACAGATGTCCTCATTTGCACAGGCCATTGCTACAGGAACCCACATATTCCAGCAAGAGTCAGTGCATCTACAGAAGGTGGTAGGGACCATTTTCAGGTAAGGCTGAAAGAGCCATCCAGGACAGAGGAAGGAAGAATCACCAACAGCACCCTGCAAGGAACGAGTCCTTGGGCCCAGCGTCCCAGGGGAATATCTCACCACAAGTGGGATCACCAGGCCAGCTGTCCCAGACTGGCTGAGCCACTGTGTTGCATGTGATTTACTCCTTAATCCTTCTGGAGCTGCTGTCAGGAACTGAATCAAACCCCAAGTTTTGATAGACTTGATTCTTGTCTAGATACTTCTCTTTTTCAAGCCACAAGTCACCCCCAAAGAAAATCTAATCAGATTTACTGATTTTTATAGCTGTCCTACTTAGCTTTCAGGACCAAAAGAATCAGGAAATAAAAATAATGTAATATTTTTAGTGTGTCAGTTAAAGGATGGCTTAAACAGGCAGTACAATTCCTTAAGATGTACAGTTTCGAGTTAAATTGGTTCTCCTAATTCAGGGAGAGAAGTAAACATTTGGCAACTGATGGAATTTAAAGTGATGGACACCTACAGCTCCTGGTCTTTGGGAGACAACTCAGATTTTTGAAATACAGAGAGAGCACTTGCTATTTCTGGAGGCTCAGTGACAGTCACTTCAGAACAAATTATTTTATTTCTATACTGCTATGGTGCAGGAAACTCAGTAAACCCTGATAAATCTGCTAAAACAATATATTCCGCATTACCAAACTAAAACCAAAGTATCTTCTAATTTCCTGAAGTCTTTTGCTAAAGATTTTGTCAATGGAAAGACATTTTCAGCTTCAATCAGTCATAAATAGAACAGCATGCAGACAGAAGAAATCAGATACACACATGCACACACAAAGTATGCCGTTCCTTCAAATCACTGATTATCAGTATTAGCCAGGCTTGACAGGGGCTTTCTTCATAGGTACTTAACACCAGTGAAAATTCTTCATTCGCCTCTGGGTATGATAATTTGGGGTCTGTTCGTGGAAGGATTTGATGTCCTTCTAAATTTACATAAGGCACATGATTGTCATTTTAGAAATGGCTAATAATAATAATCTGAACCTCATCTGCAAGCCCTCTAAGTCTTTCCCAGTTGTTTTGTTTATCACAGCAGATATTTTAAATCCACAGAATAAGCAGGGCAGCAAATAATACTGGTTTGGTATGTTGGGGATGGCAGATGTTTGGCTTAAACTTAGGTGGTCTGTCTGAAAGACTGTCATGCAGATCAGTGTGTGAGGTGGGGTGATTGGTCAGAAATGGGATAGAATTTTTCTAGGCTCTACCCTTTCTAGCTCCCACATCTATGTTGTGTCATTTTGCAAGTAGAGAGCCCAAGAACATGCATGTGCCCTGAAGTTCTTGCTTCAGAAAAGCTCCCAAAGAATGCCATGAAGACAAATGTTACCACATGTCTTCAACCTCATGCACCTCTGAAAGACAAAGAAGTTTTGTGGTAAAATAGTCCCAGGCTCATCCATACCCTACTAACACTTGTTTTTTCTTTGAATTAATGAGTAGAGTTTAAAGTCATTGCAATAACAATGGAAGTAGCTTTTAAGTATCAGAACCACCATTTCCGAGCCACAGAACTGCCACCATTCAAACACAAGTGCTGATGGCAGAAGGTTCAACTTGCCTGAGAGCCAGACTGAGACAATGGGATATACAGCAATAGGAAATAACTTGCTTAGTTCAGAGCTGACGAGAATTCACCTATCGCCTAGTCCTCACTCAACTCCAACGCTCCTGCAACACCATTCTCCTGTCAGTACCTGCGCCAGTGACCTTCCCATCATACTCACAAACTGTGATCATCCACAAGTAGTTCTCAGGTTGCAGGATGTAAACTGGCAACATTTCTGTGGCACTGGGCAGCTTCTGCCTTCATGCAGAGTCCAGCCTTCCAGGGGATGCTCATAAAAATACTGGAGAGAGAGAACACACATTTATATGCTGTCATTGACCCTTCAGGGAAAACGAATGGGTGTCAAAAAAAAACCAAAACCAAAACAAAAAACAGAACCTAAACAGAGCAACTGTCATATGTAAATCTTCCAGCTAGGTACCTAGCATTGCTGAGTTTCATGGAACCTTCATCTACCCACAGCCATTCCAGATTTAAACAACCCTAACAGCTGAAAGATAGCTACTTCAGTTCCCCTGATCTAGGCACTAGATGAGGAACCTCTCCCATCAGCACCCTTAATTTTCTCTTTTACCAAGTCCTGGAGCTTTTGCCCAAGAAAGCTGCCAGCTGGCTGTGCCAAATCCAAGGATCAAGTCACTTCCCTGTCAGCCACCTCTGGCCACCAGAAGGCTCTAACAGGGACTCTACAGTTTAGAGCAGTTTGGATTTAGGGGAAATCTAGGTTTCTGAAGATACATTAGATAGCCTCAGGTCTAAAATCAGTAAAAATAATAAGCCTGATCAGAACTGCTGGGTGTTTTTACCATGTGCTTAGGACTCCATGAAGTCACATTTCCCTCTTCTCATTTTGAATCCATGTCAAATAAGAGAGGTTTGCCCACACTGAACATTGCACAGAAAACTCCCCAGGATTTAGGAACTGATTAGACAAGTACACAGATAGCTGATATTTTGCTGTCTTACCTTAAGTTCATTAATGCCATCAAATTGAGCATACCTAGAAGACAGATTTTAGTTAAAAGCCTGGTTGATTCAGATATAGTTAAGAGGGTAGCGCACTAGGCGTTTAGCAAAGACAAGGGAAATGCAACTGTCCAGTGTGAAATCGCAGTGTCCAGCCTGCAATTCAGTTATCATGACGTTATGACATCTTGTGTTGCACCAGGTGTTATACACAAGCCTTTTGCACCACCTCCCTTTTTGACTAAATGTCAATTACAAAATGAAGAACAACATCAGTGTTAGTTATTGGTAGCAGCTCCAATGATAGTAAGTATACAATCAACTATTTCCTCTCTCACATGCTGTTGGGAAGGGTTTTTCAACTTTCAAAATGTTTTCATCCCTCCTGTACTTAAAGGTTACAGGGAAATTGAATGTTCAATACTAAAAATAGCTTTAGAAAATGCAACACATTATAAACAATGATGATAGGGCAGCAGGCACAAGACTTTCCTGCCACAAAGATGACAGGTATCAGTATCTGACAGTACAAGTTTTATATTTGTACTGAGATGCAGACAGTACTTGCAGAGCTTCAGAATGATAGCACCTTTGTGTACAAAAGGTAAAGTCCCAACCTAGCACTATACATGAAAACTAAGTTCTCTGATTTTTGCTTTAATAAGGGAACAATAAAAACTCACAGTTGCTTCAAATATTTATTTCCATGGCAAAAATAGACTATAATATATTCATTTCACATATATTACATTCAGTAATACAAGCTTTTTTGTCTATGAAATACAATTTGTACATTGTTTTACAAACCAATTTCAGTTTTACAAGAATTAAAGCTGTTCTGATTATACATTTTTACAGTATTGGTGGCAAGACAGTGAAAATAGACATGTTAACCACTAGCTTAGTACTAGAAAATAATACTTCATGTTTGCTACTGTTTAAACAAAATCCCATTTAAATCCTTGCATACCGGCTCAAATGAAAATGGAAGAAAACGGAGCCAGATCCCACATTTCTCTGACACTAAGGACTCCATCCTACAAAACTGCTGAAAGGACTTCAAACAGCCATTTGCTTTAACTGAATGAAGAGATTTCAGCAATGTGCAGGAGTGTCCATACTTACTGATTTGCCAGGTCAAGCCTCTAAAATTTCCATCCAAGCCCCCCCAGATCAGCCATAAAAAGGACAGATATGTTGGGTATTTCAAAGCAATTTAAGAAAGTATCTTTGTAAAGAACACATACACTGTGTCTGTCAGAATTATTCAGGATTAGCAAGGTGACAGACTGGAGGATTTTACATGATTTTTCCTCATCAAGTTTCCTACCATTCTAAAAATTAATGACATTAGCAAAATTTTTAAAGTATTTTAAAAGTCTTTTAATTTTACCTAAATATTTCCAAAAGGAAAAACAGCATTTAATTCCCTTTATAAAAGTTAGGCACCTTCTGAAACCGTGCTCATAAAATCAATAATTTGGTAGTTTTGATTGCTGCATACCTGAACCAAAATAACATCACGGTATCTACAGACTTGCTCTCTAACTTGCCACAGTTGTAAACTCTATTCATTAGATGCTTTGCATTTGATTTCTATCTTTGTCCCCTAATTAGAGCTGAAGAATAGACTTTTAAAGAACAAATACACTGGAGGTTATTCTTTACCACTTACACAGCTCTTTACATGATGCTCGTTAACACAGCATCATGTGGAAAATAGCAAAGAATGGAACCAAAGGCCATTTAGCAACTGTTTTTTGAAATGCTAATTGAAGTTAACAAATCCTTCTTCCTTTTCAGCTCCTGTAGACCTTAAAGTAACACATGTGATTCCAACAGAATGCACCAAGTTAGCTGGTCCCCAAAAGGATCTTAATAAGAATTTTATTTTTTTTTTTACAGACATGTTTGCAACAGCTGTTAAAAGTTCAAGATTTTTTCCCTTACCTTTGCACAGTATTACATTATTTTAATATCACTGTATTGCAAATGCTGCACTGCAACATAATTTCTAAGCACATGTTAAATTCCACGTTTCAAGGGCCTGATTTTCAGCCCAGCCTTAACCTGGCACAATTAACACCTACTGTAAACTCCTGGCTGCATTCATAAACTATTTAGACTTTCAAATCATCTAACCTGCATCCACTAGAAATTATCACTGCAAAATTGCACGTATGCCTATTCCCCCTGCATTTTGCATGTGTAAAAACAGAGGCCATTGTTTGAAAAATCTGACCTTTAATAAGTAAACAGAAACTGAGCTGACAGACTGCATTAAATACATTTGGAGAGGAAGATATGTAAAAATAACAGAGCCTCTGAAAAGAATATTTGGAGTTTCAAAAATCACATTTTAAAAAGTCAGTAAAAATAACACCTAGGACTACATATTCACTTACCCTACCATGCCATGAAAAACATACCATGTGAATCAACCCCTTCTAGTAGCTCTGCCGAGAACGCAAAAGGTTCCAAATCCTCCTCCAAATACCTTCAGCCGTTCCTCAAATCCTCACTCTCTACTTCCAACATTTTGTACTTTCACAAGAGAATTTCTTCTGAACTATCTCAGCTACTTCTCCTCAGAATAGTGTAGCTTCATGTATGCACATTCCTGCTACATTCTTTTCGTGAATTCTTGTAATCTGTATTTAAATCTAAAGCAGACATGTGAGTATTCATATTTTAAGGGCTCAAGCTTTCATTGGCAATAAGCCCATTTTCATTCCTACAATATCAGGAAGAACTGCAGGAATTTTGCATCTTGCAGGAGTGGACTCTGGCTTTGCATGACTTTGCAGTACTGGGGGGAGGGAAAAAAAAACAAAACAACCAAAAAAACCCCAAAACCCCAAACCCTAAACTCTACAGCACAGAGTTCTTATCAACTGAAGTGCTGTCTTTTTGAA
Organism: Antrostomus carolinensis; assembly: GCF_000700745.2. Classification (NCBI taxonomy): domain Eukaryota; kingdom Metazoa; phylum Chordata; class Aves; order Caprimulgiformes; family Caprimulgidae; genus Antrostomus; species Antrostomus carolinensis. The sequence goes on from NW_010329581.1 coordinate 49,510, forward strand.
ATAAATGATCTGAACTATCGAAATATAGTAATGAGTTCACTATTTTTCAGTCCAGGGTTTTAGTAACACTACTGATATTAAAACTGAGGTCTCATTACACAGCTAGCTTGTATGATAAATGACCCTGCAATTCCCAAGTTTGGTCCAGAGGTGATCAAAATCTATGAGCTACTCAACTAACAGCTGCTCCAACAAGAAAAATGTAGCAGCTGTCTCAGGTAGTCTTACTTATTAAATTTAAGAAGCTATTTCAGGAGAAAACTGCTCCAAATGTCATCCACTTCAAAAAAAGATACACAGGATTATAAGAGGAGCCAAAAACAAATTTCTCAAAATGCCAAGATTTTATTCCATTTTAGTACACATTTATTTTACTTTTATTTGTTACTACTTTATTTTACTTTTATTTCTAAATGTTGATGATGGCTTAGAGGAGATTTTTGCCCGCAGAAATTATAGGAACTCTGCCTTGCTCACCTGCTTTGAATTAAATGTTTTTCTAGATACAAACCATAGGCCCCTGCACTTGTAGATTTTACCATTCACTTGTGCAAAAGGTACCACAGTGAGAGCAATACTAAAGCATTAAACTTGTCCTGCTCTTCATGGGGAGGCAGCAGAAAAAGCACAGCACTGCTGTGCAGGCTGCAGAAAAGCTGTGCAAAGCTCCCCTGCGTACGGTGGAGCTTCTCCCTCACAGAACGGGGTGAGGAGTGATTTGTAGCCTACAGTTAAGCCTGCTAAGTTAGTGAGATCTTTGCAATGAACAGGGCAGCTCTGACTCAAGTTCTTAGAGAAGGGCTGCTAGACCAAGACTACAATGATTCAGTGGCCAAGAAATCTCTCATCAGAGCAACCAAGAAATAACTCAAATGTGCAGACGTCCTGACCATAATTTGTGGGTTCTTCTCCTGACTCTTCATAGGATTTGATCCTAAAAAGCATTTTCCACCTAGCCCACAAAGACAGTCAAATCTGTCTCTTGACAGTACATAGCACCTTTATTTATCCCCGAGAGCTCTGACATCCCTAGAGATCAGCATCATCTTTGCCATTTACTGCAAGAATGTCTTCTTATAATTTTTCTCACTAAAGAGAGTCAGCTCAAAGCTTGCATAAGAATCTGGTTTCATCCCCATAAAAACATTTGGCAAAATGGACAGGCTTATAGTGGAATTTTAAGCTTTTGACAAATAAATCCACCTCCAATGGGCACTGTGCCTGGATCTGGACAGTGGATGTCCAATGCTCCATGAAGCACTCAGAGCAGAAACATGTAAAAAAGCATCCCTTTTCAAGGCTTAGAACAAAGTGCTAAAACCTGATTTTTCTAAAAAAAGTTAACTGAAAATCTAAACAGTGGTTTTAAAATTAATTTTGTTATAGAAGGTTGTGAAGTTTATTTTCATTTGGAATCTTTAGAAGACAAACTGCTCATTTTCAGTGCTCACTTGGAGCCATATGCTTACATATAAAAGAATAAAAGAATCCTGCTATCTTCAATAGGAAAACTCACATAAAGTGAAGTCTATTAAGGTCAAGTCTATTAATGTAAAAGCAGACTGCTGATGGACATAACCGAAAGCTGAAGTGGAGGAGGTAGCAGTGTTATGCTTAAAAAAAAAATAAATCAAGACTGTGACTACCAGATGAGACAGCAACCACATCTAAAAGTGAACACAACTTCTTTCAGCAAACAGAAAAGAGAGCCAAAAGACAAGCATTTCCTCACTCACCTCAGATAATCCCGTAAATTTTGGATTAAATTTCTTGTTTTAACTGCTCCTTTTAATGTCTCACAGCTGATGTTCTGTCCCAGTAACTGCTAAACAGCTAAAAACTGTTGCCTGAAGTTCTGGTTGTACATAATTTCATTAAAAACTGCATGTATGCAGTTATGAAGATCACAGTCCAAAGTTTAGAAATGGAAATAGTACAAGCTACATTTTAGAGCATACCTTCCCATTCAAAAATAATTCTGAAGATAAAACTAACTGTGGCAAAAGTAGCAATGTTTTTAAAACCCAGCAGGATACAAATAACTAAGTATGTTTGTTTCTTTCAATACTTCTGTTAACAAAGATATGTCAAATGGGTTTGTTTGCAAGATTTATGTATAAAGAATCAGTCTTTAGTAACTGTTTTCCTTTGGACTCCCAGTTTTACATTTGGCAGTTAATACTTCCTAGGCATTTTATAGTTTCAAAAAGAACATTTTTTCCTCCCATCTGAAATATTCAGTCTTACTGAGAGTGGAACAATTCAGACTGCCTGAAAGCAGACAAATGCACTAGATTAATACAGCATAGTTTGAAGTAACACATTTTGTACAGAATGACATATTAGCACAATGCCATTTCGACTGTTTCTCTGTGGAAGTAGCTTATTACAGAGAAAATTCAAGCAACCTATTTATTATTTTTAATTAATATCTTGTAAGGCAATTACTGTTTTGAAGGAGTTTTAATTATTCATAATAGTTTCCAAAGCCTTGTTATAGAAAAATAACATAATTGCACCAGTGGTAAAAATGACTTTCAGTCTCATTTCATTTTGCTAAGAGGGTATCAAGAGAATCTGACACTTAAAACATGCCTGCAGACTGGTCTACCATACAGGTTTGGGTTTCTTTTAAATTAAACCAGGAATCTACAAACCAATAGCTCACTTTTGAATAGGGATTTTCAACTCAGCATCACAGAACACTTGAAAAGGCAGGTAAAACCATACTGTCCCCATTTGAAAACCACAGACAGAGTATTATTTAGGGATACCATCACTAGAGCAGACCCATGGGACAAAATGGAAACTACCAAAGGTATGACTCATCATTAAGTCCATGCCACAGCCACTGACTCAGCCACCTACACAGCTACTAAAATAACCACATCTCCAATGTTACCTCTAAGAGTTCTTCCCTTCTGCAGGTGTTCTCAAACAGCTCCCGTGGATATTCCTCATTGCAACGCTTCAGAGCATAAGCAAAATCTGTCCTAGTACTGACAAAATAATCTGGAGGATTCTACAGAAACTTCCAGTGCTTTAAAGGCTTTCTTGACTGAGAACATAAACATTTTTAATGGTCATCTTTGCACTGTGTAAACCAGCAATCATTGCTGCCACACCTCCTCTGTTATGTTTCATATGATCTTTACCGCTTTGCCACTATGCACCTTCTTACTCCGATTTTGGTTCTCTCATTTCATCAACTTAAAAGGTTCTTCCTAAAATAACAGGTTAGTAATGGCATATTACCATATGAAAATGCATGATTATAGTTTCTATGTTTAACTACATAAATAACAGAGCAAAAAAAGTGCTTAAAACATTTGCATCCACTTTGATTTCAGCCAGTAAAATCAAACTGTCCTCTACATACATGAATAATACTGAATATGTATTTTCTCTTATCCATTTGTTTCTAATAACCTTGTAGATAATTAGAATATTTTTTCCCAATCGTTGCAGGTAAACATACCTCCACTGAAATAGAAGTTATCAGCAGTTAACATCATCTTTCACTTGTCAGTTCTATTACACAGCACTACAACCAACTACCAATAGCTTCCCCTAGCACTTCCTGCATGATTTTTGAAAAGTTAGTTCAAACATTGTCAGTCTTCTCCTCCGCTAATACTATGCTGTCTAAAAAGTTTTGGGTTGTGGTGTTTTGGTTTTTTTAATTAAAAAATGCTGAATATAAAAATAACAGCTTTAAATATCTAAGAGCTGAGAATTTTGCTGAGCAAACCAGAGGAAACCGAAAATTCATTTAAAAAAAGAAAAAAAAAGAAAAAAAAGATGTATTGTTCTAAATATAAAATTGAAAGCAGAATGAAACTGCATAAGACCTTGACATTCCCAAGAAGCAGGTTTCTCACCCCATGTGCATCTACAGATTTTTGCTTTCGCGCAGTTAACAATTATGTTATTAAAATTGTGCCATATACTTCCATTCCATAAGATACTTACTCTGCCCAGAGTTAACACCACTCTAAAGAACATATGCAAGAATGACAGACCACTACAAATAAAATCATTCTCAACTGCAGCTGAACATGGGAAGAATTCAGTCCAGCGAAGATCCTGCTTTGCAGGGACTGTTAAACTGACTCGCACTTAACAGTCACATACCAGCCCTAGAAGGTCACTGTGTGATTCATCATACGAAGAAAACAGCAGTGACAGCAGGACTGCCTGGACAACTGTACTTCTCTTTCAGTAAACTCTTGCAGCGTCCCTTAGGAAGCGGCAGGGATTATATAAGTCTAGAACTTTTGAGAAACTGAATGAGAACTCCATAGACAAATGTGTACTGTGAAAGAGTCTGCACCATCATCATTCTCTGCTGCCTCAACATGTCCAGCACTCGTGGGATGTCCAGCATCTGGAGAAAGAGAACAAACCATTATCAGTGACTGGTGAGCAAGGAGATGGGCTTGCACTTTCTCAGCAGGAGGTTCAGAGCAGTGAGCTAAGGGCAGAATCAGCTGCTCTAATTTCAGCTCTGACAATTCATTGCCCATGCCTGCAGTATGGGCTGCACTACACCACTGACCATGCCTACCTCCTCACCTGTGAAATATGCATAATGCTCAACTTGCCTGTCTCATGGGGTATGGGTCTTCACAAATATAATGGCAAAAGTATGTCACAGTGTTAGCACAAAACAGTTAGTTTGTTGAGTCTCAGCTGGCATATTATATTAATAAACACTTAGAAGCTGTTCACTTCTGGCTAAAAGCTGATAGGATCAGGTTTTACTCTATTAAACTACTGCTTTGTCTGCTGCCGAGGCCAATACTGCAAATACACTACACTTAGAAACAACGTATTTAATAACAAGAACAGAGACTGGCTCCAAAGCCCGTCCTTTAATATTATCCACTAAAACTAAGGCATGAAGTAAAAGTGGTAAAGTCAGGGTGAAATCCTGAAATATGCTTAGTACCCTAGGGCATACCTTGTTCCACTCAGTGGCTCAACATCTTATGGAGTCAAGAATCCAAATGAGTATTCCAGTACCCAGTTTGTAAGTGGAGAACTCTAGAAGATTATTAACTTCTGTTGAATTGCCAAGAGCTCTTTCAACCGTAGTTGTAAGGGCTCTTCCAAAGGCCACATCTTGGGAAAGCTCAGATGAACAGCCACAAAATATTTATTAGTCAGGTTATTTACTCTTCCACTACCTAACATTATGTGAAGCACAGAAAAAGAGATCACCTCATTATGTTCCAAGCAAGCAATCATGATCTCTGACAGTATGACCACTCCTGTTCGTCCCACACCTGCACTACAATGTACCAGTACCGGAGGATTAGAGTTTTTAGGATCTGCAGTGCTGTTCGTATGGCGCCGCACTGACTGTATCTCTTCCAAGTATGCTGTTAAGTTCAAGAAGATAAGAATAATAAATTTAGGAGATGAGGCCCCATAAGCCATGCTATTACACTGTATGACCACCAGAAAAGTAGTTATTTAACAAATTGCATCCCACAGAAAAACGACGCAGTGTATAAATCAAAAGTCATATCCCAACCAACGCAATACAGATCTATAAAGATCATCTAACTTTTGCAAGGCTTTCCTTGCCTTCCCCTGTTCCCCACCAAAGGCAGCTCGTGTCTATCTTGCTACTGCTGGAACATACTCAAACGTGTAGTACATGATGCTATTATGTTTTAATCTATATGAAGTTTTAGTAAATTATATATTTGGGTTTAGACATAAATAGTCATTTCAACAAATTATATTCCTGCCAAAAATATAATTCAGTATCTCTTGCTGGTGTGAATAAATCTTTTACAGCAGAATGCTTGGCAAACTTATCAAAAGGTAATTCATATATTGCAGCCATTTCAGGAGGTATCAAAAAAACAAAACAAAACAAAACAAAACAACCCCACAAAAAAATCCAACCCAAAACTAAAGTTATTAAATACAACTTACAGAGAAATCCCTTTAAATCCTCTGGACAGCCATGCTCTGGCCAGTCAGTATACTGCAGATGCCAAACGGTTCTCTCCTGTCCTGTGAGAAGATGTTTAATCTTCAAACCTGTAGTTGCATAGCAGCCTGAGTCGGTACGGAATCGTGTGGTAATCTTAAATCTTCCATACGTTACAGTGTTGTGTCTTGAACCAAGACGTGGCCAGTATCTGAAGCTTTTTTCTCGCCCACTTTCCTTAAAAGTAAAACACTTGCTTAACAAGAAACATAAGGACACTCTTCATAACCAGTGCTCCTGTAACAACCCTGTCTCTCCTCTATTAAGTACTACTGCAGTGTTATGGTTTCTCACTGAGTAAACCAACTTTTCGGCAGAAAGAGTTTGCAAATTTACTTCTTTCTGCCAATGAAAGCAAGAAATTTATCTTTGATTGGTCTTCTGGTTGGAGCCAAGATCTCCTCTCTCTACCAGATCTTAACAAAATCATTGGGGAATTTCTGGAAGAAAGCTAACTCAGGTTATACTCACTTCCTCTGCTGTCACCATAGCTATGATGGCAATCCCTTGTTCCCAGATCATCTGCCAGAAATCCTGACAAGTATTCTGTAAAGGGCCTTGTGTAGCAATGTAATCCCACTCTATGCCACCAACAGAGATCTGTAAAAAGAAAGACATTAGATTAGTAATTACTGAAAACTCCCAATTCTTAACTCAACCATTTGAAGATGCACAGACTGAAAAAAAGACAGCAACACTGCAGAAGAAGGAGTACATATTGAATTATCTCTGCCTACCATTTTAGCTGCATCTTGTCATGTTAGATGCAGAAGAGACAAAATACCTGTTTAAAATTGCACAGGTACATAGCTAAATAAGTGTATTTTACATCATAATCATAATGTGAAAGTGAGTCAATAAAACTGTATTTCTCTTTTGTGAATTTAAGGTGTTCTAGCCAATTCAGGTTTAGAAAAGCTAAAACCTGGTTCATACTCTGGTGCTGTAGATGCTATTACATGCACTAAAAAGTCAGAATTAGCTGATGTTTCCTCAAAAAATACTATCTTGTTTGAGAAGGGTCAGAAGAGTTAGTTACTATGTTTGTGAATGAGAAACTGACACCATGTCAGAGAATGAGAACTATGGTACCATGTCAGAGTACAGATTTATTTAAAAAAGCAACACAACTAAAACTGTTGCTTTGATGATCTCAACTCTTTCCAGAGAAACCATGAAGCCAATTGTATTTGCACTGTCAATAAGCAAATGCAATGAAAATGAACAAACTGCCTTGAAGGTTCTTGAGGTCACCCTGCAACTTCTTCACTTTTTTAAACAGAGTTTAAAGAGCTAAGGCTGGGGAAAGGGAACAACAGAAGATTATGAAAAAGCAGATTTCCCCCAGGCTCTAACCATCCAAAAAAAGCTTAAACTGGGAGCTAGCTTACTGTCTGTTGTGGATCTAGTCTGAGAGAACAGAAGAGGAAGAAATAATAAAGATTGTCACTGCAGTTCAAAAATACCATAATCATTGCAAAGGATCCCAGTTTGTTACAAAGCTATTTGCCCTCTTAACTCTGGGAAGAAAAGACATGTCTTCTCTTAGCACCAATCCACAGAGAGACGAGACAGAGAGAAAAAGGAGACAGTAGATCAATACAGAAGCTAAATGCAGAAGACCTTTCCAATAATTAACCCTCTGTTATTCTAGGTAATAAGGAAAAACAGGTTCCTCCTTTCCTCAAAGAAATCTCTGCAGAAGAAGGGAAAAAGAGATGGAGGGATTCTCAGTCATCACTGACTGAACTAAAATTGATAGCGAGATCCCTTTTTAGTTACCACATGAACTGGAAAATATTTATCCAACAGTATTTCTCTCACCTTGATATGAGATGCGTTGATGTAACCCGTGTTATTTTCTTTGGTTGGGACTAGCTCTACTCTGGTATCATCATAAGGAAGGACATCTTGGAACCGGTTTCTTTCAGCATTTTCAGGAAGCCGAGCTATTGAGCACTCACCATCTATAAGTCTTTTTTTCTGAATGCGCTCATATTCAGTAAACACCATCCCCTGCTCTAACCGTTGTTCCAGAACTTTACACTGAAAGACAGAACACAAAGAACCATGCAAAGTCACTTTCTAAGGCAAGTCTATGTTAACAGAGAATTCACAAAGGATAAAATGTATGTATCTTCCTCTCCTACATACTCTCAATGCTTTTCCAGCTATTAATGTTTTCACAAACATACCAGAATAAATTAGAATCAATCCCAACCAGCAGGAATTTTGCTCGGGTGAAAACTAAAAAGCCTGTTACACTTCATTAGGTCACAAAAACTGTGGAAACCACTGGTGAAAGAAAAATTACAGTTTCTATAAAGACAACCCAGTTGGGCAAAGAAATATTTGGACAAATCAGATAGCTATGGTATACTACATGCCACCTCAAATACCTTTGAACAAGAAATATTCATCCTCCGGGTCAATATAGCCTGTTAGATTACATCATATGAAAAGGTCTCCTTTAACCTTGTAATTTAAAAAAATTAAGTAAACTTCGTTATTTGGATGGAGAAAAACTCTAAAGATGTAAAACAAAATACTTGACTCAGTCAATGAGCTAATAATTCACTACCAATATTCCACATTTTCTTAGGCTGAAGATACTAAACTTTGCATACAGCAGCAAAGTTGTATGCAACCTCTTGTTGCAGCCAAGGTATAAATCCAGGTTTTTTTCTACTAGTATAATTCAATCTGTTTTATTTAATAAGCTGCTCCCTCTCCCCTTCCCCCCAGTTTATTCTTTCAAAAACAAGTTCTTTCTAAATCATAAGACACTTCTGGAATTTCAGCATCCCTTTGCCAACAATAATTAGAGGAATAATATGTAAGATTTCAGCCAGAAAATTTCATCTATGTCACATGTCCCCAGCCTCTCACAGCAACTGCTCTGTGGTATCATGTCAGAAAAGTGTCTTGTATCAAATAACCGTAATGCCAAATGTTGCAGAGGAAGGTGTAAAACTTCAATCATATGCAATTTGCACATCAATACGTCAACTGTACAAGCTCCTTTATTATCTTTAGGCTAAATTCCCTCATTTAATCTGATAATAACATGAAACTGAGCAATGAAATAGGCGTCGAACCAACTTTAAAGTCACCTCCTAAATATCTGCAGTCTAGACTTCCTTTTCATGCCACACGTCTGTTTTTTCATTGCTTCTTCTCAACTGCTTTAGGAATTGCTCCCATTTCATGGTATCTATTCTGCCTCTACATGGGTGCCTGAACAGAAAGTGTAGTGACATGACTTTTTCACAACTTGACTTTATGGATTCTTCTTTTACCTCAACAGTTCAGGCAGAGCTAGTTGAATAATAATATGGCTGAATTCAATAAAAGTCAATCCAGGAAGAGATGATGGCTGTAAGTAAGAGGAAATAACCAACACAGGGACTAAATGTATCTCAATAACACAATGTTAATTTTTGTCCCTTAGCATCTTTAAGAAGTGCATATATAGTTCAAGAAGAACTTCAACTGTGTTGAAATGGAACAGTCAGTTCTCCATTCTGTGGATCTACTGCAAGCCTTCAAACTCCAAGACTGAATTTCTACTGTGTGACTTGCAATACATTTTCTTGGCCTGTTCCTTAAAACTGCAGCTGGGGAGAGCAGGACTGTTCCTTCGGGTTTTAATCCCTGCCCAGTGACTGTCAACAAACTGAGATAGACAGGGTCTGCAGCTGAGGATGCCCAACCATGCTCAGAACCAGATTCCAAAGAGACCACTGGTCATGGAATGCACAATAATCACCTTAGACCTTGGTGTATCTAGTTGCTCCCTGGTCAGATGTGTGATGACAGCACTATTCTACATAGGCCTTCACAGGCTGGTCATTGACTGAGTTTCACTTTCCTGCACCTATTTAATAATACAGGAGGCAGGCTGAAGTATATTTACCAACTCTGTTTACCCTGACACAAGCAGATGGAGTCTATGTTTCTCAAAGAATGATCCTCAAATTTTACAACCTGATGTCCTCTCAGTGATCTGAGATCTTTTACTGAATTTAAAATTTTTGCAGATCACACAAGTTTCATCTATATTTTCAGGGATCGACTTGAGGAAAACAGATAAATACAATCTGCAGGAGCTGTACCCTGGGGATACAAATTAACTATTAAATTTATTGTAAAAATTGTATGAATTAGTAATTACAACTAAGTTCAATCTCACACTCAGAATTTTAATTTTCATACATTTTCAGTCTAGGAAAAAAAAGAGAGAAAACAGAAAGACTTGGCACAAAAATGTATCAGTAGACACTAGTTAATTTGCCTCCTATACGATCCAAGTGTAAACTATAATCTGAATCACTGTAATCTTAAAGAAATAATTGAGTTACACCCAATACTTCTAGCACTGACTTATCAGGCAGACGTCTCATTCTTCATTTTGTTTCTGTTCACAGTATTTGAGTTGCTCTAAATCTGAAGAATTTTAAGGTCAACAATAAGCACCATTCATATGCATTTCATTTTGAAAATCACTAGTGTAAAAAAGAAATCAAACATTAAAAACTTAAACATACCCGTTCATCATTTGTTGCTCTCGTTGATTCTTCCTTCCTCTCATCTGGCAGAGGCATTCTAGTCAAAGCGAGTCCATTTAGGGCAGCTAGCTTTAGAGGCCCTATTTTTTTTGCATCATTTTTATTCTTTTTCATACCCTGTAAAAGAAAAAATAAAACTTGTAAATATTGTTAAATATCTGATGAAGTTATAAAGCAGAAACCAGATTAGTTCAATTAAGCAAAGAATACTTCTTTGACCCCTTCTTCGAACAGCTCTGACCTTTTCCTTTTTTTTTTTTTTTTTTGATAAGCACTGCAGTGAGAGATTAGGGTGGTGGGACTACATTCCTCCAAGGACACAACACAAGTCTGTCTTCATTCCAGACATGTTAATGAAACTGCATGAGAATGACAAATATTGTTTACTACAAAGCTCACAAATGAGGGTGTGAGGTGACAATTCTGGATAATTTACATTCTTGGACAGAATTGAAACAACTTTCCAACCCCCAAAATACATAAAAATGTATTAACTATTAACTTTGCAGGCACTTTTCTTCCCTACAAGCAGGCATAACAACAAGCATATATCTTTAAGATATTTGTATATAGTTAAATGTTTGAGTTTGCAACAAACTGCAAATACAAAACACAAACATAAAACTGCAGACAGATCTGAACCCTGAACCAGGCCATGAATCTAAATTGTTGAAGTTATCATTAATTATTTCAGAAAAATATCAAAAGGCAATTCTTATGAAACAATAAATTCAAATTATTCTTTTTAAAAGTGTAAGAGAAAACTTCATCTTTCCTGCAGTTGCTAAGTTTGGTTGTTAACAAAAATATACCGAAAATGTGAGTATATGCTGCTTGAATGATAATCAATGCTTTCAAAAGACAAATGGTAGTAACGAATAAGAAGACAAAGCTAAGGGGATGACATCACATGTAAAAGCAAAGTGAACACCAACACAACAGTAAGAGTTCAGTGAAAAGTAAAATGTGCAAACATTGATAGGGGCCAACTTTGTTACCAGGATATTCATCTCAATATCGAATACAGAAAGATAATATTCTGTTATGCAAAGGTACTCTTAAATGTTACTGAGCTAGAAAGTATTTTACTGAACGCTTACAATGAAAAAGCTTTAATATCAATTTCATTTCAAAGGCTAAACATTTACATAGCTATCAGAAGGAAAAGGTAGGGTATGATTTTGGGAGACACATCAGTGTCTTAAAATGTACCTTTTTGAGAACAAAATACTAACTGACCATCTAAATGTGAACACAAGGAGAAAGGTATCATCTTTTCTTCCAATATCCATGTAATAAACAGGAGGAAGGAGATTTAGAAAAAAAATACGTAATTATAAAATTAATTTAAGCTGATGGAGGTTCATCTAATTGTGTTCAGCTTCACATATAGCAAATCTGACAGATAAAAAATTGTGAGAGCAGTAGCCATGTAAATACATGGCTTTTGCTTAGGTTAGCTTCTGCAGTATCAGCTGTAAGTTACTACAGCAGCAGAAGCTATATGGCAGTTCCACTGCAGTCCAATTTGTGTTGAAAACTAATTGACACTGACTCAGGCAGGCAAAATTATCAACTATCTATTTTAAAAGGCAAAATAATAATAAAAATGGTCTTCCTCCATTAGCACCCGAATATGCCATAGCCCATACAAAACTGAACAAAAGTTTAAAATAAAATCAGTGGTAAGGACTACCAGTGAAATTGTGCAGTCCCACACAGACCTCAATGATTCTACAAGGTGGGAATTACAAGGAAGGTGAAACTTGCATTTCTTCACTATTTATGGTTTCATAAGATTGGAGTAGGAGAAAGAGACATGGCAAGCAAGAAATACCTTTGGTAGGATAAAAACAGGCTGAAGAGAACACAAAAGGGAAAGGATATGAAAAGGGGAAGGGATGGAGGAAAGAAGAGAATGCAAGGAAAGAATTTATTGCTTAATGTGCCAGATCCCCCTCTTAAGTCAGAAGAAGAAAGCAAACGAATCAAAGAAAGTAAACATTCAGCTACATCCCGTTTTTCAGTGAGAGGAAGATTAGAAAGCTGGTAGTGGAACAGAAGGCACTGCTTCTGTTCCAGATAAGGATAGGCAGGACAGAATTTGGGATCTAGAACTGAATTTAAATTAGCTCATTCTACAGTTGCTAGCCGTCTTAGGTACATCAAATAGAACTCAGAGGTACAAAAGGGGATAAAAGATAGCTAAGCAAAGTTGATTAGTGAAAAACAGAAAAATAAAGGTCAAGTTTAAGGTAGTTTTTCATTCACATGGTTTAAAAGCATCTCAAGTTGCTTAAAAAACCCTCAAACAAAACTCCCACACAACTCCCGCTACAGAACAATCCAAAACAAGAGGAATAGTATCCACTTACACCCAGTGGGGGAAGGCCTTCCACAATATTCTTCTTCCCAGACAAAAGATCGGACACAGGTCTCTTCTTTAGTGAATCTTTCCTTACTCTGTATCGCCCTGATGTTGTGAGATCAGATTCCGACATAGATGGAGTAAGCAGTCCTTCCCCTCTTCTCTGTACCTGGCTTTCTACTAGTATGTGAACGGGACTCATATCTTTCATTCTCTTTTCTGTCTCTGTAATATGTAATTTAGGCTCAAGAATATGCAAAGGGCCAGCAGGTGAAGCAACAGAGCTATAAGGGTAGTTCAGTACTGAATCATGAGAATAACCACTCATAACTGATGAAAGTTGGGTTTGATCTTCAGGGAGAGGAGAAAGACTTGTACTAGCCTTGTTTTCTTCTTCAAATTCTTCTTCTTCCTCACTACTGTGTATTAGCATAGTGGCATCTGAAAGGGTTTTCTTATGATCACAGGTCATACTGTCTTCTTGCTCACTTTCTTTTTGCTTTGTTATCTCCATCAGAATGTTGGGCTGTGACCCTTCTGAGATAACTCTTGGAAGAGCCACATCCGCTGCAGAAGCTGACATGGTCCTCTCTTTAATTCTTATTCCTTCAAAGCTGGGGGTCAAGCCTGCTATTTCAATACTGTTCCTTTTCTGCAGCTGAGCATGGCGGGCCAATGTTAGAGGTTCGCTGACTTCCTGAAGAGAATGTGCCACAGGCAGGCTGTCTTCCTGAAATGTCTGGACAGAATGGTGCACTCGCCTTGTGATAAGATCTGGATTGCTGCTGCTAATGTAGACATGTCGTGAGAGGTCTGGAGTACTGTTTGCAGGTCTTGGGTACGGGTATGGGGGAGGTGGTCGATAGACCTGAGTCTTCATGATATTTGGTGCTGGATAGTCCTGAGCCTGGAGCTGCACATTTGTCAACTCAGGCACGCTGACTGCCCCAACAACCAGGCGCTAAAAAAAAGGGATAGGGGGATTGGCTATGAAAACTGTAGTTCAGGTTAAATGGATAATGGTTAGATTGTGGGGAAGCAAAATGAGCGTGTTCTCGTATTTCAGGTTGACTGTAAACTAAGGCATCAGGCCTGCTGTAAGCATATGAATTGCTGATGTTAAGATTTCTCATTGAATGACTCTGCCTATCTGTGTGCACCATTCCTCTGTTGAGCTGTCTCATCACAGTTTCATAGTCTGGCGTGGGACGGTAAGAAGGTGGAATCAGTGCACTATGTCTATGTGACGGGACATAATCAGTTCTGAGGACATCACTTCCAGTAATGCTTGGGTTAGAGGACATGGGAGATGGCTGCAAGTAATGTTGTGGATTGTTCAAGGAGTTTGTGCTATGTGCACTATAGACACTACCATTGCGGATCCGACCACTGTAGTCATGAGGGGCTCTATCCAAGCTAGTCTGAGAGTGACAGTAGTATCCATTCTGATTGCTCACAAAGAGGTTATCTGAAAGTAAAATTTAAGAATAATCTTTATGTACAAGACATTAAACAAAGATATCCTCTATTGAGACGTAGCTAACCAATGTTTGAGATTTTCAAAATCCCCGTTATTCTTAGTTATGTATTGAAATGAGAAGGGAAAAAAAATACAACCCCAGCTTTTTTATTGTTGATACCTAAGGTACATATACCAGAATAACCTATTATGTTAATTTAGATGATGCAAATTCCTCTCGGAAAATATTCTCTCAGTTTAAGATGGCTTTCTTTTGTTTAGGATAGGTTTGCTAAGTTTCAGTCCCAGTTAAACAAAATCCGTATCAACCTTAAACCACACTAATTGAAATAAAGAATTTCTACACTAGGGTTTGCACTGATCTAATGAGATCAGTTTAAACAGCAAGAAAGGAAAAAAAAAAAAAGCAAACAAACAAAGCACCAAAAACATAAACCTAAAAACACCCCCACAACAACCAAACAAAAAACACCTCACTCTTCTTCTGCCCCCCAGGCCATAAGTAGATATAGTACCACAAGACCTTTTTTAAAAAAAATAAAATAAAAAAAACTAATTAAATTTCCTCCAGAAATTTTGAAGACCATTTAAACCACCACCATGTATTGTTTGCACATTAACATATACCTGTTCTTATGGGTAAAGAATAAATGATCTAACAGTTTATAAATCCAATATACATTTAATCATTTAACCATTACTTCATCAGATGTATAATATGCCAAGCTCCAGAAGACAACAATTCAGTCATTGCTTTAGATGCCTTTCATGATTTAACTCTTCAGGTTCACCAGAATAATTGCCACACTTACATTAATGAATTTGCTGACAATAAAAAATAAATTTTTTTGTGAAAAAAATTGTTCAAAAATAGGATGTGTGCAGTAGCAAGTATCCAGCAATAATTCCAACACTATATTGGAAAGAATTCAGGTACATTCTGAATTTATACACCTGTACCTTCATGAATACTTGTGTAACTCTGTTTAGCTAGAAAATGTGCTTATTTCCTTACTAGTGAGCTCTAAGGATATTTTTTTTATATACAGCTGACTTGTAGGACTGGAAGTTCCCTATCAAAACTGAGGCAACTTTGCCCAAGCTTAGATTAAGCCCTTCAGGGCAGCAACTTTCCTAATTAAAGACACAATGTGTAACAAAAAAAAAAAAAAAAAAGGACAGAAAGCAGACATGTCTCCCTGTAAACAGCTTAGATTAGGAGTGTGCATTCCTTAAAAATTCTAATTAGGGTTCGCGTGAGGTTTTTTTCTTCCATTTTTTCAATGAAACGTATACCAGTTCCATAACTTCCTTGGTCTTTTGAATTCCCCACCACCCTGTAGCCTTGCAAACTCTGGAAGAAACACCTCTTTTCCTGCATCCTAGGTTCATTTATTTTTTTTTCTTAATTGTCTGAATTGTCTGGGGATTCAGTTATTCTTTGCAGCTATTAAGATCAATATTGACAAGTATCTTACAACATCGTAACATACCAGTTTGCTACATGAACAAAAAAATGACGGTCAGCCTAAACTCACAAAAGGGAGCACAGTCCATAGCAGCTGTATATGCTACTGTAGGAGAGGATATGGAGGAAGAGTGGCTGAGGGAACTGGGGTTGTTTAGTCAGGAGAAGAGGAGGCTGAGGGGAGACCTTATCACTGTCTACAACTGCCTGAAAGGAGGGTGTAGTGAGGTGGGTGGCAGTCTCTTCTCCCAAGCAAGAAGTGATAGGACAAGAGGAAATGGCCTCAAGTTGCACCAGGGGAGGTTTAGATTGGATGGCAGGAAAAAGGTTTTTCACCGGAAGGGTTATCAAGCATTGGAACAGGCTGGCCAGGGAGGTGGTTGAGTCACCATCCCTAGAGGTATTTAAAAGATGTGTAATGTGGTGCCTGGGGACATGGTTTAGCGGTGGACTTGGCAGTGCTAGGTTAACAGTTGGATTTAATGATCTTAAGGGTCTTTTCCAACCTAAAGAATTATATGAGTCTATGATCCTATTTCACATTAGCCTATATGCCTAAAATAGCAGCAAGCATGTCCATGAGTTTTGGAGTACAAACCTATTCCATGTTCACCCTATGAATTTATTCAGCTCCAGCTAAAGTAGCTATAAATGCAAATTATGGCTTTTACCTTCTAGAGTTGTGTAGTGTGGTCTTGGATTTAATGAACTTACCTTGGGAGGATGCATATGGTTCAGTATAATGACCATTGTAATGCAGCTGAGGTGGTGGAGGCATCATATAAGGCTGAGGCTTTGGCTAAGAAAGCAAGATCTTCTTGTTAGTTAAAAACTCATTATTTATTTTAAAAATAAGCATTGAAGATTTGTTCTGTATAATGTATAATATATATATAATGTATAATACATAAGCACATAGATATACAAAGCCTTAGTCTTAAAACATTTCTCTAAATCTGCAATGTAAGTTTCTCCTGTGTGGTCATACAAGAAATAATTAAAAAAAAAAAAAAAAAAAAAAAAAAAAGGAAGCTAAACCAAAACCACACACCACCAACCCAAGACTATCTTGACATCTGACATCTGGGAGAGTCTCCTAGAGACAGAGCAATAAAACTAAAAATAGAAGTGTTTAAAATATTTTTCATTGCAATTATTTTAATTCCATGATTCAGATATTACATAGCAGCTCTTTCTACAAGTCAGAAACAGCTCCTCACTAGGCTCATGTTTTTCACTGCTTAGTTTATTTCACTGAAAGAAACTAAGGTCTGATTCAAATTAAACTTAAATGCATAAAAATGCAAATATAAAACTATTTGCTCTCCTTACCATAGACATCCTGGATGAAGACCGCCTTCTAACAGGATTCACTGTAATAGGCTGGCTTTGTCTACAGAAGAAATTTTATAGTGAGAAATGATTCCTAACACCACCAAGACTTATTTCAAACCTTGGAAAGTGTTCCCAAGTTCAGTTAAAAATCACTCTACATTTCTTGGAGCCAGGCCCTATGTTAAATAGTCATCCCCAACAGCCTCAAAAGGAAAGAGGTCTGTGCATAATCCACCATCGCAGACAGTATGAGGAGAATCACAAAACCAGGATCAAAATACCTCAGTTATTTCTTTGCCTCTTTTCTATGAGGCATAAAAAGGAGATGTCCCTGAAGCACTGCAGCAGGGCAGAAAAAGCAGCAGAGTAACTGGGGACTAGTTCCAAATTTGAACCCTACATAAAATCTCTTACTGAAAGTTACCTGCTCTACAAGACCAGACAAAATTTTTTACAGAATGCAATGTTACAGATCTCACAAGAACTGGAAAGCATGACAATACTGCATGAGCATTTGTATGTTCTAACATTCAAGCTAAGGGTAATAAATTTTCATAATTTGTTGAATTGCCTCCAGGATGTAAGGTTCAGAAACCTTAAGCTCCTTTTTCCCCACCCTACACTGCACCTGTGCTCTGCATCTTGCAGCAAGACAGAGGTCAGAAGATAGCAGAATAATACAAATGCAGGAACTGCCAGATTTCAGGAAGAAAGATGATTTTTCAGCTCACCCTTTGGGAAGTGAAGGACGAGAAAGGATGGGAAGGCGTGGAAGGGAAAGAATGAGGGAAGATTTCTGAGAGCCCTCCTCAGGTGGAGAGTCCAGGGAATCTCTAAAGAAAAGGTATGTACAGATAAAGAAAAAAAACCCTGAATTTAATACAGGCATGCATAAGACAGTTTTCAGCAGCAAGACCAGATGACAGGGAATCTTAGAGATAATCAGAAAAGTTTTTTTAAGGACTTTACCTACTAATAAAACACCATGTTGTGGTGAAAGGGTTAAAATAAGTAATCCTAGAGACTGACATTCAATACAGAACTATAGAGCTGACATTATTCAGATAGCAATGCACAAGTCCCACAAATGAACTACTTCTACCAACTTCTTATCCCTCTCAAAAGTCTGCCAGGTCTACAAGCTTAGAGGTATGAAGTCTATTCTATTACAAATTAACCTTACTCTTCTAAAATAAATTAGCATCAAACACACTAGCAAGTCATCTATGGTACAAAATATTCCATTATCTTTCCTCTGACCTCAGCAATTTTGGACCAGTCCCTCCATAGCTCTCTTCTTGTGTACACAGAGGAGGAATGGCACATTTGGGAATCATGCTTTTTTATGACAGACTAATCACTGAGTCTAATTCTCTATTCTTTGACTGAAGTAACTTAACTAAGGAAAACTGTACCAGTGGACTAGCTCAAATTCCAGCCCTTGATTTACAAGTTGGAGACCAGCCCATTTAAATTTAATTTGATGAATTGTATTAAATTTACTTTGCGCTGGTGCTACTTGAGCTATACAGATTCCACGGATATCCAAAGGACCACAAACCTCTCAGCTGTCAATCCAGCACATTTCAGGAGTGCTTCACATACAATTCCCGCCCTTTTAAAGGCCTCTAGAGTGTCCTTTCAGAGCAGTTCACACAAACCCAGGCCAAAATCCCAGTGATTCCAGTAGCTCACAAACATTTTTGCAATAGTAGCCCCCAAAGCAACTAAGGTCTGTCAGAGCACTGAGATCCAGCAGCAGGGGCCAAAAACCTATTACTTTTGGTAAGATTTCAGTGTTTAATATTGTCCTCTGTTATAAAGCAGAACATGTTTGAGAAACTGGTGATATGTATTTTCTCAAAAAAGATTAAGAAACCCCAAGTATTAATTACTACCACCTAAAAAGGGCAGTAAAAACATTACAGAGGTTATTACAGAGGTTATAAAAGATTTCACTTCCCAATAGAAGCCTCAAGTGCACCAAGAGTTCTGCTAATGTATCCTACTTACAGGCTGCATTTATTTAGTCTGTAAAATTTGTGTCTAGCCACACACATCCTCCACACATATTTTGCTGTTTCCATATCTTCCTGCCAAAAAACAAAAACAAAATTTGCATATTAGGCCAAATACACACACCCTTCACTTCCTTTCAGACAAGCCACTGAAATTTTTAAGATTAAATTAGCATTGACCAATTTCATTTTAATATAATTTCAATACTGTCACCAGGTTTTCCCTAAAATTGTACTTTGCAGGCCTGAACATGCACTCAAGCCTAACAATTTTATTAGATTTATGAAAGTTGAAAGTAGAAGCCTTTTGTTGAAGACACTCTTATCAGCTACAACACTAACACAATTTACAGTACATGTATATCATGCCATAAGATTGTCGACAGCTGCCTTCTTGACAAAGGCAACTGGTAGATGCTACATAAAATTAAGTCTGCAAGGAATGTCATGACCCATTCCAGCAAAGCCCTAAGACCATGTTTATCTTTAAATGCCACGATTTAAAAGTAAAAAAAAAAAATTGCTAGAAATTTTACTGGAATGGATGAAAATATTTATGACCACCCGAAACAAACTTTTTACGACCACCCGAAACAAACTTTTTACTCAACATAAAAGGTCAGATTTTTAATGCCTTCCAGTAAAAAGCTAGTCAGAGACAGTATTATTGCTTTTGACTCACTCATACAGTTCAAAGTTTTTAAGTATAGAAAAAGTGTGTTTTATCCTTTGAGTTAAACTAGCAGTCTTAATTTGTGGTTTTATTTATTAATGTTTTAGTGAAAAAAAATAAAAGTAAACATCTACTCACAGTTTGGAATTGAATTGTCTCTTCTTTGTTTGCCAGCTCTAATGCAAAAAAGGATTTGTTGTGGGACATGTTGGCAATATCATGCCACCTGCAGACAAAAGGGATAGAAAATGACTATAGCAAGCTTTGATTTTCAACAAAGTCCCCCAATTTAAGGCCTTGGTTCATAGGCGTTTATGGACACAATTATGAAATTACTTGAACCAATGTGAAGCGCAAACCAGCCTCTGTAAATTGTACTAATGGATCATTTGTCTATGCTTTTTTGCCACCCAAATACCATGATATATCTATCCCTGGTAGAACTGCCCATAGTCATGCAACAAATAAGCAGCAGAGCAGAAAACTGAATCCTGAAATTGGACTATGAATACTTTCTGATGCTCTCCAACGTGCAACTTTTTTCTTATGTTTACGCAGACACTGCATCCACAATTCTTTGCGATATTATCTGAAATGTATGGACAGAGCTTTATTCCTCTCCCCTGTGTGCTTGGGAAGTCAGACAGCAAAACTATTGTTACTTCATTCTGCAAGAGAGTAGGGCACTTATACCACTCTACATAATTAAAAGAACTTGGCATCAGCTCTCCTATCAGAGATAGCAGAGAGAAAGATTTTTGTGAAGGACAGTTAACGGCACTGAATTTATAAATTCTATTAAACAAAACCACGAACAGAAAGAAGCACAGCTGCTACTTTAATGCCAGAAATTCAACACAAGTTCCACAGACTGTTGGACCACAGGATTTCAAAATTCTCTTCATAATCAGACAAAAATTAAATTCCAGCAGATTAAAGTTCACCAAGAATAAAGTCTTTCTGGCTCTAACAATAACTACAGATTACGAAGATTCATTTTAAAAAATTCTGATATCTATTTTTGCTAAACTTATTCCAAATTCTGTCCAAAGAAGCCGGAGAAACCCCTCTTGAAGTCAGTGGGAACCAGGCCATTCCACACAAAGACTGCATTTTCAAACTGTTAACTAAGTTGCAGACATGCCTTTGTTTACAATTCAACTACCAGAACATTAAATAATAAACTAAAACAATGTATGAATCCAAAATGATGAAACAAATGTTATCATGTGACTCTCCTCTATTTCTTTTATATATAATATATGAAAGGAACTCCTGGATAATTTTACAACTGAATATTTCTAAGTAAAATGATGTGCCCATCTCAGGACTTAAGATGTTCTGTGTGTAGAGAATTGTTCCTTTTTGACTCAATAACGTTTTGTAATACAATGTATATTAAATGTTCATCTCTTAGAATCAATCTGGCTTAAAGAGATTCATCCTTCAGTCAATACATTGAAAAATTCCCGTGGACTTCAGTATTCACTGTAGCATGATGACTATAAGACTATGTTCAGGTTTATCAAATGAATAAATGCATCTCATATCTAAGAGCCACTCATGCTAGTGAGGAACACACATAAAATGTGAAATGCACAAAGATATTTTAAGAAAGAATAATACTAACCTAAATACAACAGGAGGACGACCATTTTTGTGTTTCACAAAGATGCCATCAAGACATGCTCCAATGAATATGTCACTTCCTTGGCTGTCCTGTAAGAAATTGCAAAAAATTATGCAAATACAGAAAAAAGTCTTTGAAAGCAAAGTTACATGAGAAGCAACTATTTTTACAATTCTAGGGGAGAAAAGGGGTGGTACGGTTTTTGGGTTTTATTTATTTTTGGCAGGAATTAACCCTTTTTACATAGAGGAAAAAAGCAACTGAGAAAGATCAAAGTCCTGTTTACCTTTGCAGGATAGGTCTCTTCACCATAGCCCTCCATTCTCTCTACTTCTTGCATATATAACATTTCTGCATCAGGAGGAGTAAGGCCTCTACAAATGAAAAGAACAAACAGATAGTACTGTCAATAAGAAAAAACAGTATTTGCTTTTCTCTGACTGACACTGTCAAGACTTGAAAAGCATCCCCAAGACATCCAGGCAACCATCAAATCATGCTGTTTTCATCTGTACCAATGGCTGATCTGTTTGTCTTGGCCTTTCCACTTTGATTCTAGTAACTTCTTTCTCTCAGGCATCTCTAGAGGTAAAGACCAGTTAAAATTATCATCTCCAATAATGGCAGACAATTACCACCATTCAAATCCATCACTGTCACCATATTTTCTCACTTTATCAGAATGATTATTCTGACACAAGTGTTAAAGACCTGAATTTCTCCTATTACAGTATACATGTTTAGGATCAATATGAAGTTTGCTGCTTCACACTCCAGGAAAGAGAGTCTCATTTTCCAAATGCTGACAGAGTTTTAACTGTAATGGTTTCAAAACATGAGAAGGACAAGATCTGCAGGTAAAGGTAATATTTTTTTTAATTAGGCCAACAGGCAAAGACAATTTTCTCACAGACTTGCAGTACTGTCACAGGGATTAAAAGCTTGTGCTTCCCTATCTACCTCAGTTAATCTAACAAAAGATATTATCTCTACCTGCAAAATCCTGACATGTTCATTCTGGGTCTTTCAGTACTTTTTCAATCATCAATCTCTGTTTCTTCACGTTTTCTTAATGTCATGCAAATTAAGTTTATTTTGCTGAATCTGAATCATGCTATCTTGTTACAAAAGCATTTCAAAGAAAAACGGATTTTAAATTTTCAAACTGTTGTTTTAAAACAATACAGGAAAAAATAATTCGTATTACTCACATAGCCACATTTTTCACTGGGGAACTGACAACAGAGAACTTTCCTTCGTCTTGGATTACTGCATCTTAGCTATTTTACTTAAGATCATAAGCATTCTGGCACAGTAACTGTCTCTACATTTCTACTGTCCTCAGTATCTGCCAACGATGTTTATCAAGAAACATCCTTATTGGGGTCACAACTTCATATAAACAAGTTTCAGAAATGCTATACAGATGAAGTCACGCTATTTAATTGTGTCCTGTTTTCTTAATTTTCAAGCAGACTCTTCTCCTTTATTTTAATGGTTATTCTGTTCTCTTTTGACTTCCCTTCAGCAAAAATTCTTGTCACTTTAATGCAGATGTACCAGTGAAAAACTCATTCAAATGGGAGGTGAAATTAGTCCAACTGTCTTCTGAGGTTCCCAACTTCCTGAGCTACTGAAGCAACCACATCAAATTTGAACAATAAAGAGTTTTAGAAATGTTACCTGTACTTCTGATGTAGTAAGGCAACTTTCTGTGTCGCTTCTTCCAATACTTTTTCTTCTTGTAGCCAGCCCTTAAGGTAAGATAGCATTTATAGCATGAAATACAAAAAATTCCACAAAATTAAATGGTTAATAGTTACTGTACACAGGGCAATCAACCCTCGACTCTAATCTTGGATCTTAGATGCTGTAATACGCACACAAACAAAATCAAAAAGCACAAACACTGGTTTTGAGTGGTTTTACTCACTTTCCCATCTCCACCTCAACCTTATTATCAGTGCAATATACAATAAAATTGAAAAGATCTCACAACCTCTTTGCTTCTGTGTAATATAAAGTATCATATTTCACTCCATTCTCAAGAAAACATTCACTGAATTTGACAGTCTAGAGAGCAGTAAGCTAGATAGATCACGGAGTCTTTAATGACTATTTGCATTTACCAATCTAAAGAAAGATTTAATTTTAAATTTATCAATTTAAGAATTTAAATTTATCAATTTAAAGTAAGTACTTACCACTGGAAACAAAGCAAATCTTTGTAGAAACTCCTGAGATTCATACTGATCATAGTCTCCAAAATCAGCTAAAAAATAAAAAATTTCTTGGATTCAAACATTTGTAACAAAACGATTCAATACCCGAATAATTGCAGCTGGATCTCCAAGTAGCAAATCTCCATCCTATTGAACTACGATCTGAAAGTAAAACAACGGAACAAACTAACCAGTAATATTTATGAAGAGGAAAAGTAAAAACACATCCCATCTTTTTACGTTGAAAAATTGATAACACTCCTTGTGGATAGGGAAGGAGAAGAAATGATAAAACAATCGGAGTGTTGCTCCAAGTTCCTTGAGAGTTTTATTTGTTTATTTTTTAAATTACAGAATGGTTGGAAGGGGCCTCTGGATATGCAGGCTTTAGCAGGGTCAGCTACAGCAGATTGTCTCAGACCCTTCTCTGGTCAAGCTTTGAATACAGAGGATGGAGACTTTACACCACTCTCACAGCATACAACTTTTATTATGTTTAGATGAAATTTCCTGTATTTCAATTTGTGCCCATTTCCTGAGAAGACTCTGGCTCCATCTTCTTTACTCTCTTCTGCCAGATACTTAACTACTTGCAGGATAGTGCTGGCAGACCATTCTAACTTGTGGCTGGACTCAAACACTGCACAGAACAGCTGGAGCACCCTTCCACTCTCAAGCCTTCTACAGCTCCTTGCACCCAGACACGCAGAAAGTGGGACCTAGAAGCTTTCCCAGACTCAAGGCATGCTCAGAAGGAACTTAATAACAGTTCTGATTTTCATAACAGTTTTGATTTTATGTCCTTGCAAATGGCATCCCAAGGAATTTGCCTCTTTTCCTGTTTCCAGGAAAAAACTAGCCAACATTTCAAAGAGAAATAAAACAGTCTAAACTGGGTAAGTTATGTACCAGACTCACAGGAGAAACTGTGGAACAGCAGTCTGTATGGAATAGCTGCTCCCAAAAATATAAACACAATCTCCAAGTAAATAGAATCTGTACACATTACCACAGATTCTCATCCATAACAGTATAATTTTAGAGACATTTAGGAACCAAATTTGTATTAAGCATTAACAATTAATATGCAAGTTATTTATGATGAAAAGGTAGAACTTGTGACACGCTACACCAACACAGCACTTGAGATAAAGCAGTGTTTAGAATTAGCCTATTGTAATTATTTCAAATACAGATCATTCTTCAGTCCAGTTCCAGTTCACTCGAAACAGAAAACTACTTCTGTTCATTCAAAATTAACTAACCTACCTGGTATAAGCTACTTCAGTCATCAGAGTTGTTGTTTCACCATGTTATCAACACATACAGTTTCTCTCTTACACAAGACTGAAAAAGGAATGTAAAAGCTAAAAGGATAAATATTTTCTATCTGGAAAGAGGATTATTTTGAATGATTTCTATAAACATCTCACTGAGCAGAGAGACATTTACACTGTCCAAAGATAAAAAAATAACAAAGTAAGATTTTGTCAGTTGAAGACCATTAAATCCTGGCTCGGATTAAACCGACTCACTGTTATATAAACAAGGCACTAATATAATTCACCCTACTCCACTGGTAACCACATTTTGAAAAAACATAATCATCACGTTTAATTTGATACTACCAACAGACAGAATTTAAAAAAGACAAAAAAAAATAAGTTGTATGTACTGCCAATGATTTTAAGTCCCTTTCAATTTTGGTAGATTTGCAATTGCTGTTAGATATACTGGAGTGGCATTCACTGTGAAGCAATATACAAACACACTAAACAAAGCTGTTGCCATTATTTTGAGAGACTTAAGATCGAACAAGCATGTTAGCAGGAATCACCAGACATGATCAGTGCAGACAGACTTAGGACCGGTCATTCTCTGGTATATAGTCTATGCCATCCGACCCCAGTTAGGAAAAATAAAGCAGCCATTTTCAGGTAGGTATCACAGACACAGGTCTTCAGGAGCAATGTGAACATAAGATTTGTTAAGTCTTGCACACTAACTTGAAATAATCTGAGGTGTTAAGATATTTGGGAGAAAAATTGTAGATACAAGTACTACTGTACTTTCAAATTTGCTTATTTATTAAAACATGTCTCTTTCTTTTGCTACCATGTCAGAATAGAGAGTCGTCATTAACAGAAACAGCTGTGAGGTCTGTTGACATAAGCAGACGACCAAAGCCTTTGCCCCCAAAGGAGCTCCGTGTCTAATTTAAACCCAGCTCTTCAAAACACCCAGGTACACCTCTGAGGGCTGCACAGAAACATCAGCAAGTTCGGGGCCACTGATCCTACTATTCCCCCTCCTCAGCTCATATGATGAGGTTCTAAGGAGCAAGCCTTCCATAACTTACTGAATTAGGTCTTTGAGTGATAAATAGAAAACATGCAATATAAAATATATCACTAAATTTTCTAATGCAACATGAACTGATTGGTACAAATGCCTTACTTACCCTGAACAGCCAAACCAGCCAGATGTATTGCTTGTTCCAGTGTGCAAGGAATGTTGCCCTCCAAGATGTCTTTCTTTAATTGCAAATAATACTGATACCTACATGGGAAAAAAAAAAAAAAAAAAAAGAAAAAGCTAACGTGGGCTTCTTAATTTAAAGAGAGTGCAGATGAACATGCCTGCAGTTCCTATTCCTCTCTGCATTCCCCAGTTTGTGCAGAGGGCAGTCTTCCTCATCATTTAGACACAGTATTTCATGGTCTTTGTTACGTCCTCCCTTAGCTTTCACGTATCACTGCAGAATCAAATCCTGTTACCTCTTAAAACAAAGAATCTCCACAATTTCTGTCTACTATCATACCCTCATATTTTTTTTATTTTTACATCTTTCTTCCTTAACATTATTATTATCTCCTCTTTATAATGTTCAGTGCACATATTGCTGCATTTTCTTCCAATACACCTAACATTGCACATCCCTTCAATCACAATAGTGGCTTTCATTTCTGCATTACAACTTCTGAGTACATTTTGTTCCCACTTTCAAGGTATCATCTTTTTTCCTTTAATCTGACCTTTTCCTGGGTCATCTCTTGTACATGCAACCACTACTACCTGTACCATTTTTCTGCAGTCTAAACAACTATTTTCTTGAATTCTTCCGCCCCTTTCAAGCCATTCATGGAACACCCTATCTTGAGCCCCAAAACCCTCAAAACTCAATAATGGCATTATAGCTGCACAGATTTTAGCAAGGACATTTACCTTCTGTAAGTCTAGTTTTAAAAGCTTCTTAACTTCCTCACATTGTATGTTAACTCTTGTGAAGTAAGGCTTTAATACTGAGAATGTGTAAGCATGCACTGCAATTGATTCAGTGATTAGAAAGGTCAGGTACACTCCACACAAGTTTTCATCAGGCTAAAAGACAGCACTCTTCCCTCACTATTTAACAGCCTATTAAATACAGTGACATCTTAGAAATATTGTTTAGAGTCTTCTGGATCCTACTACAAAAAAAAAGCAGTATGCCATATGACAGTAGACAACATCATTATACAATACACACAAGAACAACTGGGACTAAACCCAGGCCTTAAAAAAAAGAAAAGGAAAAAGCCACCACGTATCAAGGCATTTGGGGAAATAAATCTTCCCAGTCAAGCAGCAGAGTGTAAGCTCTTTACATAGAACTACTATTAAAAGTAAATATACAGATGAAGAATCTTGACACCACCTCATGACAGTACAAACGCCATCTCTTTTGTCTATGACATTTCCATGTCCTGATATATATGAAACATGTAATTTGCTTAAACATGCTCTATTTCATTTATATTGAAAAGGCATGAAAAAAATCCACAGATTTCTGAAACTAATCCGGACTCTCACTACTGCACATCAAAGCAAGTACTATCCTCTATGACTTGAGTATAACGTCAGCACATAAATACCTGCTTTCTGCATGACAGCACACTGCAACGTTGCCATTAAAGGTCTAGCAGAAACATCATATTCTTCAAATAATGCCAGAGAAGAATATTCAAGATTTTTAAGCCAACTTAGCTTTTCAGTACAACACCATGATATTTATCTTATTCTAATGCAACTTAGTACATCAAAATGCAGAGAATTTGAATCAAAGATTATTTTTTTTTAAATAAATCAAAGATTATTTTTTTGAAAAAGGAAAAACAAGAAAAAAGACCACTAGAACGACTTTTTAAGCCAGTAAAACTGTTAAGAAAAAGCCCCAAGCTTCAGAGTTTTCAGAAAGAAAACAATCCTCCAGAAATTACACATTAAAAAAACCCAACCTAATGCTGCCATGAACTGAGGAAAACGTACACAGCACCAATATCTGCACCAAAAGGTTTACCTCCCTGAAAAGCTTTCACACCACAATTAGCGGGAAAGGTGTCTGGCAAGGTGTTTTAGCACCAGAGTATGGAAAGACAGTTTCATGTAACCACAGAATAAATTAAGCTAGAAAGGACCTCTGAGTAATCATCTGGTTCAACTCCCCACTCAAAGCAGGGCCAACTTGAAGTTATCAGCTTAAATGGGTAATTAATGCAAGCATATATTTCTGAAATAGCAAATATGTTTGTAATCCAGTTATTGATTTTGTACTTATTAGCCTGTTAAAAATAATAATTAAATCAGAATAATTATACACATTAAGATACTAGAAGCCAGTGTGTGGGCTCAAGGGAATAACTGGCCAGTATATACGCTCAATTTTACTTTTTTTCCTGCAGTCAGCACCACTTACGTGATCTTCTGCAGATTCAAAGTAGAAATGGATACATGACATCAAAGCTAACATCCATCTTCATTGCCCAGTGATACACACACACACAAAAAATAAAACCACAAGCTGACGCTTAGCCTGTAGTTTTCCAATGTATTGTACTAAAACTACAAAAAGCAAAATGAAAGAGAGACAAACATGAAGGGACTAAAACAATTAAAAGTCTGACCATGCAAGTATGCCTGTTACTGAAAACAGGTTTGAACAGATTCCTAAGATCACCAAAAAGTTAGTTGCTTGCTTAGTTTATCACATATGTTAAATATTTGAAAGGGAAATAAATACACAGTTTGATCCTAAATTCTGCCTAAAGTAATAATTTCCATTTCTAGAGAGGTAGAGGAGGGGAAAGCAGGCAATTTTTAAATAAATCATACATGTCAGAATGATAGATGTATGTATGAAACTTACCTGGTAATCTCCTGCTG
>NW_010329581.1:78508-86285 GCF_000700745.2 Antrostomus carolinensis
CACTACTCCAAAATACACAGTTGGCTCCAAGGCGTATTTGTCCAGCTGCTTTTTCAGAGGCTTGTCCAAATCCACCCATCTGCGCTGATTCTGCTTATTATAATACCACAGGCTGAAATACGTAATCTGAAAAAGAGGCATTTCAATAATGAAAACCGTTATATTAAATAAAATACATTGTATGAAAGTCTTGCTACCCAGAATTAAAGGCTTTAAAACACTCACTAAGGCTCTGGGTTATTGAAACCTTAGAGAAGTGGAGAGACATTTAATATCAAAAGCAGATGCTACTTCCAGATAAGCAATTCATGTACATGAGATGTCCCATGTAAAACATTGCCATACCTACTCTTTATTTGCAAACAGTTCCTGACCCTGTTGTGGCAACTCACAGGTGTTAGTAGTAAGCATATACGTGTGACAGGAAAACTAAGGCAAGTGAGGAAGGCAAATAGAAAATGAGATTGGACAGCAGGAGAGCAAAGCATGGCTTCTCTGGGGAAGTGGCAGGTGGGCTAACATGGGATGCTGAAGGACAAAAGAGCACAGGACAGCTGGTCAGTCAGAGACAAGCTCATTAAAGCACACATATGGCTCATCCCACGAGCAAGGAAATGACCAGGTACAGCAGCAAGCTACCTTGCCTGAGCACACAACTTTTGAGGAAGCCAAAACACCCTTCCAATCCCTAACATTCTGTGATTCTGTGATAACCTCCACCAGCCCACAAGGATATTGAGAAGACAGTCTCTTAAGGTTCTAGATGATGTTAGGAATTATAACAGTAGTACCACATAAATTCCATTAAGAAATACTACGTTCACTGCAACATCGCACACTGAGAAGGATAAAATGTACTGAATGACTATTCCCTAATCCTTCCTGTGGATTGAATGATAAAAGGAATGTATGTAAAAAGTTGTATTTCTCTTTCATTACAAGACTGTTGACACCCTGTGCACAGTCACAGGAGCCAAAGCCACACAATGCTGACATCCTGTAACTTTGGAGTGTTGTAGATGTAATGTGCAAGATGGTAAATAAACTAGAGGACACACACACACACACACCCCCACACACGAAATCTGTTAAAGCTGAACTATATGCCATGAGCTACTTGATCTCACTTGCTAGGAATAGCTCAAAAAAAGAAAGCCAACTGTGCCAGCCCAGCCCACCTGCCCAACAGGTCAACCACATCAGCCCTGGGCTGCATGCGATCTGAAACGTCAAACGAAGGCAGAGACTGAAACCTAAGGGTAACAGCTACAGAAGTGCAGCAGCAAACTTGAAAGACTTCTATAAAAGATACCACACACACATTTTTGAAAACCAACTGAAAATGTACGCAAAAATTTTGGGGCAACTGTTTGAATAACTTCCATCTGCAGCCTTGGTGTATTTAAGCCTCAAAGAGGCACAGATGTGTAACAGAAAGGTAAGGAGAGAAAGAGCACAAACTTCTGATAACACTACCACTGTTTCAAACTCCCTGATGTACAACTCTCCTGCTTCTACATTCTGAAGTGTAAACTGAACGCATGGCCTATTTTTAAGGCACAATCATCACTTGCACTGGTCTGTTTCTTTAAAATGCTGACCACTTTTTCTTGCCTACACATAGAACTGAGTAGTTACTGGCACAACAGACTAAGAAAAATGTTTGTGTTTTAAAATATTATCTGGAATCCAGCATATCTTTAAACCAAGATTTTTCTGCCACGGTATTTTCCCTTACAAACTCCTCCAATCTACATTATCAAAAATAAAATGAAATGAAAGCCAAGAAAAACACTGTGGACTAAAGCCTGTCTTCTGACTTGTATGCAAACCTTTCACTTGACTTCAAGGGCAGAATTTGATCCTGTGAGTTTTCAGAGGAGCTTATGCACCCTGGAATATTCACACTGATTAAAATAGAATCCATTTTTATTCATTGCTAAAACATTTTATTATTAGCAGGTCAGGACAACACCCAATTCTAAAAAGAATGTCATGACATAATTCTTAAAATATGTTAAGCTGTTAAGATTAACACTACTTTGAGGTTCATTTATTTTAGTGACTTATTCATGACCCAACCCCTTTGAAGAAAATCAAATAGAAATAAAAAGAACATATCATTTCTGCATAGCTACTTTCCACCTAGCTGCTTTCTCTCACTACAGACAGGAATAGTAAGCATTTTTGCATAAAAGTTCAAGAGTCCTTCCTGTCTGTAAGCATTTTTAAGCATACTTTCCACCTAGCTGCTTTCTCTCACTACAGACTTCCTGTCTAGTAAGCATTTTTGCATAAAAGTTCAAGAGTTATCAAGAATGCAGAAGTACCAAAAGCCCAACACAGTATTACAGCTCACAAGTTGGTGGGAATGGAGTAACTTCATCTATGAAGTCAACCAGACTTCCCAAGCTAAGCAGAGGAGCTTTGTTAGGTACGAGTGCCAGAAAACTACATTACTCTAGGTGACTATATCTTTTGGCACGATGTAAGATGAGGGCCACAGAAGTGGGGCTGGTCAGTCTTAAGAAGACACTAAAGTAAAACCTTATTGTGGACTTCAATTGCCTAAGAGCAAGGTATACAGAAGACGGAGCCAGACTCTTCTTGGAAGTGCTCACTGCACGTATGAGAAGCACTGGGCACAAGCCGCAACGAGGGAAGTTCCAATCACATCAGGAAAAAATATTCACAAGACAACCAGCCAAACACTGGAACAGGTAGCCCAAAAAGGTGTCAGATCTCTGTCCTTGGAGGACAAAACTCACCCAGGCGATCCCTGAGCCACCTGATCCAAGCTGGTCTTTCTGAGCAGAGGGTGTGATCACACAACCCTCAGAGGTCTCTTCCATTTCAAACTAATATGTGATTCTATCCCATTATAGAATTGGTGCTGACAAAAAGAAACAGCTTACTGAGAAAACCTTGGATGTAAATTAAATAACTTTTTTTTTTTAAAAAAGTGTTATTTTTTACAAACCCATTAAAACTGAGCTTTATATCTTAAAATTCTTATCAGTTACCATATCTATTGAGCTTACTTTGTTGTTCCTCATCTATTTCATAACTTTAAATGGAATCAATGAGATAGTCGTCCTTCCTGTACCAACTGATATTAGTTAGCTGTAACTTACTGCTGCATTTAATTTTTCTCAATATGGATCAGCTTCATTCCTAATATTCCATTTTGGCTCTGTTCTGAACATCATTTGTATATAGCAGTTATTCTGATTAGCAGTATTAAAAAGTGTTTTGATACAGAATCCCAGGGTCTATTTTGGTCACAACTTACACTATCTAGAAAATAAATAAAAATGACAAATGTATATGCTGGGTATCTGATGTGTGTTATCTTCTCACTTAAGCTTAAAAGCACCTATTATGATCCCCAAACTCGACTATGCCTTACATTTTTTGGCAATATAACAAAGAAAAAGTTATGTTCCCTAGGATTTTGAGACAACACCATTACTGCAATCTTAAAAAAAATAATAATAAACCTATAAAACCTCAGACTAAAGGAAAAAAAAAAGAAAAACAACAAAAACAACTACTTTTTGTGGATGGAAGCAGGGAGGACAAACAGATTTTAGCACACATTCCCCTGAGGCACAGCAGTGTTCAAAGTTTACTTTGAACTTACATATTCCATTACATACTTCCCAGCTAATTTCCATATCCTGTATTATCAATCTTACAGAATATCTCGCAGGTTACAAATAAACTGGAAAAGAGAATTGCTTTCTAATTGCTAATACGGTGCCTTCTAATTAATGCAATCTGCCTCAAGGGTTCAGTGACCTGAGGAATCATCACTCAAGATGCAAGGCAAGAAATTAAAAGAAAAAAAGAGAGGGTTTACAGAACAATGCAACCAAAATATATTTTCAGGCTTTCCCTCTTTTACACTGGTAGATACAAATAAAAAGCCATAAGACTTTTCTGAACAGAGTGCTGAAAACACTTTCTCATTACTGAACGATAAGCACTGCAGTTGGACTTCTAAAAATCCCAGTTAGCTCAAGGGCTCCGCTGCGTCTAGCTTTATTATATGCTTGGATACAAAACAGCTCCTGCCATCAGGATATCACAGTTTAAATAAACTGCATGCAGGAGAACTGAGTCAATAATCTTATACTAGGCACAACTGCCAGATACCAAGTGAAAGCTTTACCCTACGCCCAATGTTAAGAAATATGGAAGGAGACAAGAGGCCCTGAAAATTCTCCAGAAACTTCACTCTTATCACAGCAGACAGCCTCCTCCACAAATCTTCCCAATCTCTAGGGGAGGAAGGATTTGGAGCAGCCTGGACTGGCCAGTGCACAAGATCCAAGACTTCCTGGAAGTGGTGGAGAAAAGAAAAAAAACCTGTGAGTCTTGCCATGTACCAGCCACCGAGTGGAAAGTTGCACTTGTCTACATACTACCACGATAAATTCTTCCTGCAGGAAGAGGAGGACCACTAGCTAGCCTTGTAAAAATCCCCCCTTCTCCCCATCTTGAAAGTACTCATTTTAGGGTACTTTTGCTTACACTATTTTTGTTGTTCTAGTACTGACAAGATCTTCAGCTGTAGCTGCAGGAGGGAGTGTTTAGCAGGGTAGCTATACGAATACAGAGGGAAGTCAGTCTCAAGTCTTAGTTCTTTCATAATGGAAACCTTTTTTCCAACACCCACACACACAAAATTATTTTATCCCAACCACTCCAACAGGGTTTCACAAATGCTATTTAAACAAAGCAACCGCCAACTATAGCTTAAAGCAAAACAGCAGGGATAACAAATAAACAAACAAAATCAATACCTTGCAAGGTAAGCTGACATATTCTAATTTATTCAAATTAAATCATTGCACAAATCACAATACACTGTGGTTTACACCCTTCAAATATCTTGAATAAAACGGTCTTATGACAGGCAAGGCAGATTCTACTCATCAGCAGATTAGACAAAGGTAAACTGGCTAATTTACAAGCTAAAGAGCAATATCTTCATAGTGAACAGAAGACACTATATCCAAGACATATTTTAACTTCTTGCAGAAACAAGTCAGTTATCAACATGTCAAAGAAATGTAAAAACACGGGGGTTTTTTTTAAATCATGTTACTTTTCCCCACCACTGTCCAAGGCTCCAAGAAGGATGGACTCACGTATCTGCTTTTGACTTACACCTTACACAGCACTAACATCAAAAGGAGTATCAGGTTCTCATTCATCAGAGAATTAAGTCATGATTGCTTCAGAACAGGGAAAAGCAACATTTCAAAGCAGTTTTAAAAATATGAAACAATAAACTAATGTCTTTGCTTCAGAGGTAAAGAAAATATCTTCTGTTACAATTGGTATAAAACTGTACAGCAATTCTCAGACACTGTGACAGTGAAAAAATAGAATTAAGTGGCATATTCAAATTCTAAACTAACTTTATAAAAAAAAATTATGGGCAAAGCTTCTTAATTGTCACTATGGCTTTCATGGAAAAACTTTTATATTTATATATATATAGCTTTTTCCCTTCAGGAAAAGGAAGAACTACAATAATTGCACTGAGGCAATTACTGATTTTTGGCTGGTTGCTCTGTCCTTCAGTTTATCTTGGTTCCTAAATTACAATTACAGCACACTTATAATTAATATATGTTTTAGATGGAGTTAAGTTTGTTTTTCAATAAAGTAGCATCTTTTAAATTAATTAGATTACACACTGAAGGTCTGCATTTTTATATCCATTCCTCCATGACAATTTCTCCTTTCCTAATTTTAAGGAAAATTTGGTTCAGAGAGGCAACCACAGCAGTTCAACTGCTTCTCCTCTTATTTCTCCCAGCATTAGCTAAAATTGTCAGACTTTGATACAAGGCATAAACATAACTATGTTAGTGACCGCTCTGTCATGACTTGGTCCAACTTTTATTTGCCAGTTAATATGTTTACTGATACATATCCATGCTTACTGATACGTATACATGTAAGAATATTTCTGGTTGCACTTGGTCTTAATTTAAAAGCATTCTTTATGTATATAAAACACATATCTAAGAAACCACCCTACTGAATTAGAGGCATTTTTGGTGTTTTCTCCAAACAAGAGATTATATTTTAGAATTCCAAGCAAAGTTTTACAGTGTAGTTCAGGCATTTCTGAAGCACTGTTTCAGAACTTCGAAGCTATTCAGGATCCGGATAACCCTGACTCCTTCTTTCCTATTCATGTCTAAAACACCACAGGAACTTGCATAGGCACAACACATAACATTCCACAGAAGTTCCCTACCATTAGTGCTTGTACTTGGGCCCAGACCTCTACCACGTATCTGCTGTCAAGTCAGACTCTGCTTGCACACAGTCAGAGAAATGGCCCATCTGTGCTGCTTTAGAAGCGTTATTAGAAAACGGAAATAAAAGATGATCCAGCAAGATAGGTAAATCAGTCATACATCTCCTGACAAACATCCTGTGGATACCTAGCTGTATTAACATTTAAAAAAATACATCTGTACTTTCAAGTACTTAGCATACTCATACTGTAGACACAAGATGAGCAGTGTTGCACATTACCATCAGAGCTCTCAGCAGTTTTTAAAAACTTGTAATTCCAGAACAGTTTTCCGCAACAAATACAGCTTTTTGCATAAATCAAGTTTGGTTATAGTTCTCTCACAGGATAAAAGACAGGCTGTGCTACGAAGGGTAAGTAACTTATGTTCCCTGTTCCCTTTGGCTTCTTTCCTTAGTTCCTCAGTTTAAGAGAACTGGATTACATACCCATTGCTGATGAGTCACATTCTGGGAATACCAGGAAGATATTATTAGTTTAACACATTCATTTCACTTTTCTGTAAAGTCTACCATTCTTAAGACTTCCTAAACCCTAACTATATGTCTATACTACTGTACAACTTGGAAACTGAGAAAAACAAATTGGAAAAATCAAAAGAAAACCAGTATTTAGCCACACAAAGGATAATTTGAAGACTACTCATTTACATAAAGGTCTGTTAAAACAAATATCTTAAAAGATGGCACAGCATTAAAAATAAGCTGTTGAATTCACTGACCAAATTCAGTAACTGCAATCTACACCAGAGAGACAAAGATATTTACAAATTCACACAGCTAGAGATGGTCCTCGTATCACCTGCAACAAACTGTTCTGAAGGTGCATGGGAACCGCATGTCAACTGCACAGCTCATCTGCAGTCATCCAAAACTAAAGTCTCATTTCTACAACTCCATTAAGTCTCCGTATTCAAATAAACAGTCATACTTCCATGTTTAACACTTTGAATTCACACTCATGCTTTGAGGGTGCTTAGTGTATTAACAATATGCAACATCTTATAGAAAGTACTTAGTATTTTACAGTGTCAAGGACCGGTGTTGTTTTTGCACATTTAAGCACAGCGCTGAGCAAATTTTTCTTTCTGAAAACTTTCTACTAAGCAAGCAGTCAGGAATGATCCAGTATCTGCTTGCCAAATCTGACTATTTAAAGGCAGAACAACATTTTTTGAATGCAAGCTCTGGAAAGTAATTTATATCCCTATTTTCCATTCCCTTTTATTGCAACACATTTTCCTGCCAAAATAATCCATGCAAGAATGCATGACTGAAGGAATCTGCTCAGAGTTCAATAGTGTACTGTCAACTCCCTTAGTCTGATATATGACTCTTAATTGAGGGAATTGCTATCTTTTTTTTAAAAACAAAACCCACAGGTTTTTAGGAGTAGTTCCAAAGAAAGATAATGAAGAATAGCTGGGGTGGGGGG
>NW_010329582.1:0-3368 GCF_000700745.2 Antrostomus carolinensis
AGGGCTTGTGAACATGAGGCTGCTCCTATCTTTCTACAGAGAGCCTCATCCACTCAGTTTTCCTGGTTAGGTGGCCTGTAGCAGATCCCCACTGTAATGTTTCCTGTCCCTGTCCTCTGTCTAATCTTAACCCATAAACTCTCAA
Source organism: Antrostomus carolinensis (assembly GCF_000700745.2). Taxonomy (NCBI): domain Eukaryota; kingdom Metazoa; phylum Chordata; class Aves; order Caprimulgiformes; family Caprimulgidae; genus Antrostomus; species Antrostomus carolinensis. Next base: position 146 of record NW_010329582.1, read on the forward strand.
TTAGCTCTTCATCTAACCCCAGACGGAGCTCCATGCACTCCAGCTGGTCACTGACACCCTCTCCTTGTCTCCCCTGCCTGTCCTTTCTGAAGAGCCTGTATCATTCCATTCCAACACTCCAGTCATTGCAGCCATCCCACCATGTCTCTGTGATGCCAATTAGGTCGTATCCCTGAAGGCACGCATACATTTCCAGTTCTTCCTGTTTATTCCCCATGCTACGTGCGTTGGCATAGAGGCATTTAAGTTGGACCCCCAGTGGAGCTGAATCTGCCTTGTTGGCTGGAGCAGCTGGAATCCCCGTGCAGTGCTCTTCAGGCCTGTAACTAGCAGCTGGAATTGCATTGTGCCACTCCTCAGGTCCTCTCCTGCTGTCCTGTGATCTTTCTTCAGGCTCTGGGCATCTGTTGTTGGCGCTGACACCAAACTGGCAGGAGTGGGATGGAGTGAGGTTGCCCTCCCCAGCAAGTTTAGTTTATTTGAGCATGTAGGTTTCCCTGGAGGTGTGCAGGAGGATCCACCGTAGCCATACATGCCCTTGAGGTGGCTGGCCTTCTGGTTCTCATTGTGGGAGGCAGCTAAAGAATATATCTGAAGGAGTAGTAAGACTGTTTTGTGACAAACCGCTCATGATGTAAAATGCAATTACCTAGATACATTATTTAATTTTTTTTAAGAGTTAGAATTTCAAGACTAACACTTCATGGGGAAAAATAGACTTGATTTTCTTCTTGATTTTTTTTAATATGTATAGGTGACCTTGAAGTCAGAGCAAACAGTTCTACCACTGGTGGATGAAAAGCTTCAGCGCAGCACTCTTACAGGGATTGCATTCCAGCCTCCTGAAATAGTGGCAAATATAGAACAGGTGATGCAGGATCTTCGGTCAGAACCTGTTTACTGGAGACTTCCAGAGCAGTTTGAGGGACGAAAGGTAAACATAACATTCCACTGAATACTGACATGGATTTACTTTTTTTTGTCTTATATTTGTGTTTTGCAATGCCTTTTTTCCCTTCCAATAAGCACGTCATCACACAGTGGAAGGTACTTCAAAAGAAAATATATGCTATTCTATTATTAAAAGTTATTTGCTCTGTTATTATGGAAATTCATAAGTTCTAAAACACTATTTAAAAATATATATTTTACAGAGAGTAGCATGTAATATTTTTCCACAAGATAGAGTCTCTCATAAAAATGTTATTTGAAGAATTAAGCTACATTAATTTAATATAACATGCTTGTAACTTTTTGTTTCTCTCCATTAAAAAAAAAAGCCTGATCTTTGTAAGTTACACAGGAGAAAATTATTGAAATAACTGTCCTTTTGGATATTGTTATATGCCTCTGTGAGGATTTATTTTGCACTTCTGATATTTCTTTTTTTGCCTTGGGAAAGTTTAGAAGTTTCTTTCTTTAAGCACAGACTTTGGGGAGCAGCAAGGCATGTATGAAGAAATAGATAACATTGGTTTTAGTGTAGTACAATAACAAATTGCTGATGGGTATTTTTGAATACAGTCCTTGTCCCCAGATAGTTCCACGAACATATATTGCTATTTTCTACCACACACACATTCATCAGACTGCACACAGGTGCAAAGTGTACCTAGCTCCCACATATGCCCAGGAATTTACTTTTAGCTACCTGAAAATGAGAAATTTCTTTTCTACTTTGTGTTTTGCTTCGTTAGCTGACCACTTATGGAGGGAAACTGAAATATGCAATCTATTTTGAAGCACGAGAAGAGACAGGTTTCACTACTTACTACCCGCAAGTCATCATAAGAGGTGGGCCTCCCACCCATACAAGAGTTATTGTCCGGCATATGGCTGCTCCTCTGATTGGACAACTGACAAGGCATGAGATAGAAATGACAGAGGTAACGTTTCCATCTGCTTTTTTCACCCAGAACTTAAGCATCTGGTTCTTTTTGATACTGTTAATAATCTGGTTTTGTGTTACTGTCTTTCAGCATGAATGGGAATATTATGGTGATGACCAAAGAGTCAGAAACACTGTGCCCTGGGAATATTATCGTGAAGACCTAGGTGTCAACAGGACAGTGTCCCAGACCGATTTCACATGGAAGCATTATGGAGATGACTCAAGATCAAGTAGAGCTGTATCACGGGAAGACTTCCTGAATGTGTTGTATGATGTTCATTACATTCTTATTAAGGCTACTCATGGCAATATCATGAGGCAGAGCAGGTAACTATTTCATGCAGTGTTCTGAAATAATGCAGTAGTCACAGATAACCTGATTCCCAGCAGAATTTTTATTCATAACATAAGCTATAAGCAGTTGCTGAGAAGAACAGAAGGAGTTAGCATTCAGCATTTAAGAAGCTGCAGAAGAAGGAAATTTTATTCAACAGAAAATTTAAATCACAATAGGCAGATGAAATCCTTATTTTCAGAATACTAGAACAGAAAACACATGTAAGCACATCCATCCTGAAACAAACCCAAAGTATTTTTTTTAAATGTCTACTTTACAAAAACGTGATGCTGAAATTAAATATAAATCTTAGCATATGAAGGAATTTTCTCCTGCAAGTGGGAAATGAGGTAAAAAGCGAAGACGAAAGAGTACTCCTTTAATGAAATGCTACTTAATCCAGTATGTTAGGGGAAGATATATTCAAGATTTTATATTCAGTTTATTCATTAATAACTTAGATGATTAAATAAAGGTAACACTTACTAAATTTGAAGTGGACATCAGAGAGCAAGGTGAGAGGAATAATACAAAAATCTACTGTAATCTAAAGGTCAGCTATGAGATTTTGCACTTTGAAGGGAGTAGTCAATTGAACAAACAAGGAACTGCTTAGTTACCTGTTCTTCAAAGATAATTCATTCAGTAATTATAGTCTTGTTGAGAAATGCTAATATTCTAGCTACATGTATAAACAGATACAGCCTGCAAAGTGTAAAAAATTAATCTTTTACTTCCACCCAACACTAGTAAAGCCTAAGCATCAAGTTTTGGATACTGGAATTCAAGAAAAAAATATTAAAAGTATTTAGATGATAATAGTGAAAATCATCACAGGTCAGAAAATATGACCTGTGAGACAAGATGTAAAGAACGAGATTTATTTAGAAGTTAGAAATTGCCTTAAGATCCATAAAATGTTGTCACAAACAGAAAGAAAAGAATCAGTTCTCTGTTGCCATGGTGGGTAAGTCAAAAGAGAAATGAGCTTTTCA
>NW_010329582.1:3390-4454 GCF_000700745.2 Antrostomus carolinensis
AATTCATGGTTGTGAAGAAGTTCTGGAATAGATTGCATAAACTGTTCCTAAAAGTTTTTGATAACAAATTCCCAGTATCCTTTGTAAGCAAAATTTATTAGCAAGAACACAGGAATAATGGGAGATAAACTCCAAAGGTCTCCAGAGGTCATTTCTTTGATTCTGACATAAAAGTGATGATAGGCTAAAATTATTTCTAGGTCACAAATAGGTCTGTAGGAACATGATCTTTGGAGTTCATGAGGATGAATAATAGGGGCAGACACAATGCAACATTGCAGCATTGTGTGACAGAAAACATAGTCATTATTGCTGCTATTGTCTCTATTGAAAGTATATAATTTACAGAAAGTATTAATCTAACTTGCAGTGGCTAGATGCTAAATATTAACAACAGATGCCATAAATGTTTTACATTGGTTTCATTTATTTTTGGCATAGTCAATTTAGGATATTGTATTACAAGCACAGGGAATTCCTGTGGAAAGAGATAGGAAAGTAACTCCATTGCTACATGGAAAATTTGAGAAGCATATCCATGTTTTGTGTCTGTTTCTGCCTTCCCTTTATGCACTACAGATCATAGTTCAGCTATGAAAGCAAAAACTGAACACTATCTCAGCTCAAGCAGCATAAGTTATGAAAATGAACCTCTCCGTTTTCGTAATTCTGTTCTGAGATGCATATGACCATTGTGATGGAACTGGACCTGCATTGTCATACACCACCATTTTATCAAGGCTGCCTAGTAATGAGGCATATAAAAGAACAGAGGAGGACTTTACAGTTTCGGGGCAGGTTTGCAAGGTGGCACTTAAAGAACCAAGATGCATTTTTACAGCATCACATTTCAGAATATGACATTTTATATGACAGCAGGACTTAGAGAAGAGTTCATCTGTTCTTTCTGTTAACTATCCATCTGAAGTCATAACCTTGCATATCATACCATGTTTGATTTTGGAAGCGGTTATGTTACAATAGAATTTTATGATCCATCTAGTTACATATGTAACATTCATCACATGGCATCTGAGGCTCTAAGCAGAAAATAAACAGCAGGA
>NW_010329582.1:4479-29010 GCF_000700745.2 Antrostomus carolinensis
CACCTTGAATTATTTCAGAGGAAGTTTTACTTAAGAACACAAAATAAATCCCCCAAAAAGGTTTTTTAAAGGTTAGTGGAATATTAGCTTGTGTATGAACTGAAGGCTTTTATTAAAAATAGTCTGAGACCCTCCAAAGTACAATATTTATGCTCAACTTTAAACATATGTTTGAATTAAGTGACTTACAACAAAGCATTTGTTTAAAGAGAGTGTCTTGTGCTTTCTAAATAAGGCCCCTATTCTAAACTAGTAAAACTTATTTTTCTACCTCGCTATGCATAGTAGAAAAGCATAAAGCAAAAGAAAGAGAGGAGAAAAATATTATATATGAAGTATTTTTAATTTTTTAAGGTTTTTAGTAGTGCCTTAATTTCAATTGCAGAGTTTAAAAGCTGCAGATAAGTGATAAACTACAGAAAAAGCATTTTAAAATAAAGTAGCAGCAGTTGGAAGCATAAAAATAGCCTAGTTCTAGTGTTAGCACTGTATTAGCTGTATAGTTTAGCAGCAAAGCTAATGTTACTTCTGCTTCAAAGCTGCAGCAGTGATTTAGAGATTTCTGCTCAGAATCCAAAGCCAAACATTTTTCTCCTATATTGTTTGTTTTGTTGCCCTCATTTTCACATTCACCACTCTAAATTGAAACATTTCTTTTATTAGATTTTGTTTTGCTTTTCAGGCAACTGGGCTGTGATAATAAATTAGTTTGAATTGGAAGTATGCTTTCAATTTGATTGTAAATTATTTCAATATCCCTGACACTGATCAGGTAGCAGTTGTTGGATTGCTGCCTATTAGACATGTGCCAAGAATCAACCAAGCCTGACCTTCCTTAAATAACATTTTCAAGCAAACAACAGGTAGCTTTGTGGTCCCAGAGTATATTATTATGTAAATACAGCTTTCTGACAGTAAATAAGTTTTTTTGCAGCACACAGACCATTGCCTCAGCCTTGAAGATTATGGGGAGGCAGATTTCATTTTGTTTTTCCATTAAATGTACAGAGATTTCACTGTAAGCTTACATTGACATATCGGATCTAAATCACAGAATCACAGAGTGGTGGGGTTGGAGGGGCCCTCAGGAGATCATCTAGTCCACCCCCCCTGCCAAAGTAGGTTCCCTACAGCAGGTTGCACAGGAAAGCGTCCAGGCGGGTTTTGAACATCTCCAGAGAAGGAGACTCCACAACCTCTCTGGGCAGCCTGTTCCAGTGCTCGGTCACCCTCAGAGTAAAGAAGTTTTTCCTTAAGTTTGTGTGGAACTTCCGGTGTTCCAGTTGTTGCCTGTTGCCCCTTGTCCTGTCACTGGGCATCATCGGAAAAAGCCCAGCCCCATACATTTGGCCTCCACATTTCAGATATTTATAGACATTGATAAGATTCCCTCTGAGTCTTCTCTTCTCCAGGCTGAAGAGTCCCAGCTCTCTCAGCCTTTCCTCGTACGGCAGATGCTCCAGGCCCCTAATCATCTTTGTGGCCCTCCACTGGAATCTCTCTAGAAGGTCCCCGTCTTGAACTGAGGAGCCCAGAACTGGACATAGTACTCCAGATGTGACCTCACCAGGGAAGAGAAGAGGGGGGGGAGAAATGGTCTTGCTCTTTTTATCTTCAGTCTTCTGTTTTGACCTGGCTTTGTTTGCTTGGGGTTTTTTTGTTCAGTTTCCCTACTCCGATGAACCTCTTTCTTCAGTTAGGAGGAAGGGAGTACAGGGTTTAAGTTACTAGATAATTTGGGGATTTTGCATTGAGACAAGGTATCAAGTGGTGTGGGTCTGGCACCTAGCTCAGTCACAAAACTCATTTAGTTCAGCAGTGGGCATTTACTTTTGCTACAGTCATCCTGACATTGGTGCCTATATGCCAATGTGCAGAAGAGTGTCACTCAGTCACTCAGTAATCAAGGTTTGAGAGGAGATGAACAGACTGTAAGCATGAGGAGGCGTTCAGCAGTTCTGAGCTCCTCTGCATTAGCCCTGTGCACAGACACTTAATGAACAAACTCCAGCAGCATTATTGACATTTATTCAGCCAGTTAGTCACACATTCTTCAGCGGTTTTTTTTAGGTTAACAATATTTCTGAAGCTCTAAAATTTACATTATTCTACCCTTTTTGTTTCTCAGAGATGGCAAGGGATTCCAGATCATAGTATTAATTTAAACAAAACTAACAAACCTGCAAAATAAAGAAGTAAGCTAAAAGTATAGCATTGTGTTACAGTAGGACTAGGTGTGTTTTGTTGGATATTACGTGTGCTGTCTTTGTCCGTGATATATTCAACTCTATTGGCAGGTCAGCATGCATGCTGGTAAAACAGAGAGTGGTTGAGAGGCAAGGATGTTATTAATAATACAATCAAATAAATGTTTGGAAAGTTAAAATGTCAGAAACCCTACCATGAAACATCTTCTTTTCTGATACTGGAAGGTGCTTCTGTAGTTGGATTTCTTGTTTGCTTTAAATTGTTTGTTTATGTGTCTTAAATGATCCTAAGGAGAAAAAAAAGATATGTGTATATATATATGACTACAGATCTTAAAATTCCTACTAAAAAGGCAAATTTCCAATGTCTTTGAAGTCTACTCGAGAGCTTGTTAGGTTGCTTTAGTTGCTGAGGATAGATTTTTTTTTTTTTTTTAAATAGTTACCTCATTAAAAGCTCATTTAGTCAACAATTTTATTGCTGTACCTATGAGAATCATTAATTGGAACTGCATTTAGTATGTGACTTCAATTTCTTAATGAGTCCCTCCAAATGAAGAATCAGATATGAGCTTTTGTTAATAGTTCGGCTGAAAAGAGATTAAAAAAAAGAGATAGAATCACACTGGAGAGAAAGGTTAGTTATGCTATTGCTAGAAATGGAAAATGAGACGGGAAGTGGTTGTAGCTTTATTGTTTCCTTAGGAGCAGCAAAATAGCGCTGTTTGTCTCCTGTTGATCAAGAAACCTACCAACAGTCAAATAAGACCATTTTCTGCCATACCAGCTATGAACTAACTGGGTTTGAGTTAGTGCTTGACTAATCTTATCAGAGATGCTTGTTCCTGTTTTTCAGGATTTCTGAGATCTCAATGGAAGTTGCTGAAGGTGGCACTGTGTCTGGGATGACTCCTCAGGCTTACTTGATTGAGAAATGTGACTGCCCATTGGGTTATTCTGGTTTGTCTTGTGAGGTACAGTACTAAAAGTCTTTATACCCTCTTTGATCTATTCATTAGTAAGGTGTGATAAGTAATTACACTGTGAATTCTTTTAACTGGCAACAACTCTCCCTTAATTTAATTATTGCATTCTTTCTATCTCAGGTATCTCTCACAAGGAATTTAAGCACATTTTTTTGCTTTAAGCAGATATACCATTGAAACCATGGTGATGACTCAAATACTCAGAATACAGGAAAGTGAGTTTTACTGGGTCAGCATCTCTGAGGCTGAATTCTCTGACTGATGCTGACTGATCAAGCTTTTTTTGACAGACAAGGGTGTAATACTATTGTAGTTGTACAGATTGTACTACAACAGATTGTACTATGTTATCATGTTATGGTGAGGCCGTAATACACAATACAGTTATGATATGATATCTTCCAAAAGACTGAACTGTATGCATAATTTTATCATGACTATGATTCACAGGATCTGTGGAGAAAAACAGAGGAAACCTCTATGTAAAATTAAAAAAAAAAACCAAATATTTTTTTTAAATGTTATTAAAATTGTAAACAGAGCCATCAGAATTTAAAATTCTATTCTTTAAAGGCTTTCCAGATTTTTAAGTTTGCCTTGTTTAACATTTAAATTCCCATATAAAGTTTTAACAGCTGAATGATTGATTGAAATATTTTGTTTTGGGAAAAAAAAAAAAAAAACAGCATTTCAATTTTAATTTCTTAAATGTTTGTATTATAATGAATAGCTCAAATAACAACAAAATTTAAAAAGAGACGTCATTTCAAAAGCAAAACTTGAAATAGTGCATTCTGAACAGTTGGTCAAGAAGGCAGTTCATAGTTAAGAACCTGTAGATTCTTCACTTTGATCTGTCCTCTTGAAACTGTTCCAATAGCATGTCTTTGTGAGCCAACATTAATAGGATGAAAGCTGTCCATTTTGTTTTCATTTTGCATGCTTGACTGCTCAAAACAGCACTGCAAATGCGTTAAAACTGTAGATGAGAACCATTCTGTAGCATGTCTGTGCTTCATGAAAGAAGCTTCATGGAAGATGTTTTCAAAGGTTTAGGAAATGTCCACTGCACATGTTCAAACTTTCAGTTTTCTGAATACTTACAATTTATCCAAGTGGATCTATGAAAATACATTGAAAAGGGCCACTGAGTTCTGGCAGATATCTTTCCATTTTACTCCCCCACAATTGCTCTTCTTCCGGTGCTGGTATAGGATGCCCATAAGATGATTTTGCTCAGTCTATTCACAAAAGCTTGCCTCCTATAAAATTCAGTACCCCTTATAGAAGCAATGGAGCTGCTTATAACGAGAAGCAGAAATTCTGGAACATGATTCAAATAAGTGTATTTTGCTTTATTCTTAGAAGCAGTTGAATCACTATGTCTTAAAACAAAATAAAATAGGTCTGAAACTAATGCAAACTTTTGTCCTGAACCACTGAAGTTTGGTAAATTTCTAACTTACTGAACACTGGGAGAAAAGTCTTGGTCAACTAAGCGAGCTTGGTCCTCCTTATACATGTACTTTTTTTTGCTTATCTAAATCTTTTCATACTGAAGATGGCAAGTTTCAAAAGTGCCCAAGTTTTGCAGAAAATCAGCTGACCTGTATGCTTTTGTAAAATGTACCTTATAATAAGTACCAGAGAAAGTGTTTAAGATGTAATACTTTGACTACAGTTAATAGTTTTGACTTTATGTGCTCTTGGTGATGAGACTGGAAGTCTTTCTGTGTACAAAACACCACGTTTTCATTTTTAAGCAGCACCAGCAGTTCCAAGTGCCTTTGTTGCAATTGCTAGTTGGAGGTACCAAGGAACCACACCTCAAGTATCCTGCAAGTCCCTCAGACACCCTGAGTGAGATCTTGTAAAGAGTTCCCCCAGACTAGTGGTTGGAGAAAATATGGAGTTAGTAAATGAAGGAAAAGATGCTCTGTTATCTGTGAGAACTCTGCTCCCATCAGATGTGTTAGAGGACTGTTACACCACAAATAGGGCAACAGAAACAGTGAGTTCATAAAAATGTGTGGAAGGAAATGGGTGATGGCATTTTCTTTGCACGATATTTTGATAAAACCATACACCTGAATGTGTGTAAATACACATGAGAGAAATAACGGACTCCAGCAATTGCTCAGAAGTACAGATTTTTTTAAAAATTACTGTAACAAATTGCACTTTCGAAGGAAAATGCATGATAATGTAATTAGAACTTAATTTTAATTCACACCCACCAGGGGCTGGAATAACTGTCTCAGTTGCAACCTTCATACTTCGTGCTTAATTGTGCAGTCTTCACATGCTCATAACTTAGTTTATTTTTAGTGTGCTCAGTGAAGGTTATGGTGTGTTGTTCTGTGAGAGTTTATTTAATTTCAGCAAAAAAGAAAAAAGTATCTGATATCCAGCATTTTTTAAGCAAATGCTAACAGGGTGTATTTCATTATGTATCCTGTAATTGCATTGTGAGGACTATGTGCACAGCAGTTTTTACTAGAAGTGACTTTTTTTTTTTTTTTTTAATTAGTCCAGTAGTTGGCTGAAAAAGCAGTGGTAGGAGCTTCCCTAATGGCTACTACTGAAAAACTTCCAAACTAGTAATGAAAAATGTAGTCTACTTAATCTTTTGTCTGTGTCCCATTTTGTCTCAGAAATGCTTAGATCAAAATAGATGAGAAGTGTCAACAGCATATCAGAGAAAACAGTTAGATATTAGATTTGTTTGAGGATGTACCATATATTTGTACTCCAATCCTAAAGTTACTCAGAACTTGTAAAGCTGTGCTTTGTACCATTTTATGTTTGGAGAAGGACTTTTCTGGGGATGGGGAGGGAGAAAAAAATAGGAAATTGCAGTAAGAAAATATTACTTTCATTTCAGATTATTTATCTAAATTGGAATTCTTCACAAACCATAAAAAGCAGATAGACTGTTTCTATGCTTCAGGGATCTTAATGTAGTCTAAGTCAAAATAAAAAGGGAAAAGTAGAATTGAGTTAGATTACTTTCTTTGTGATGCTAAAGAAAATAATTGTGTTTATGCTTTTTCCATAACTTAGACTCCTGGAGGTTTTGGCAATGGTGATAAAACTGTCAGAGGGGTGTCATATGAATAGAATCTAGCATGTCAGCTGGTGCTTGACTGAAGAATCCTGCTTTTGATCACAAAAAGTTACTTACTCCGGATTCTCTTTTGTTTTATTTTGCATCCATTTTATTGCTGTGTGAAAAGTGTACTATTCACATTCTTTCCAAAAAGCAGAAATTGCGGTCAACAGTAGGAAATGACCTCATCAAGCAGCCTTCATAGGCTCCTAGCACCACTAGGTGGTGGGATTCATACTTGGGACGAGTGACTGGTCTGTATGCACTTACCCCAATGGTCTGAACTATCAAAATGGTCTTGTTTGTATTTTTTGCTGCCATTGCTCTGTGCTTTCTGGGAGCTGTGGAGACACTTTCATACATTTGCATAATGAGCTTGAAGTAAAGATCAAGTGCTTGATTTTGCATGTGTCAGCTTTGTTGGTAATTTGTGTGTTGCTCTCAGAATTTTATTGCCAAGCTGGGGTAGAGGAGACTTAGTGATAGATAAATTTGATTTGGGGCTAATAGTCCCAAGACATGTTAAACCTTTAATATTTTGAATTCTTTACTTTTATGGTCTTTAAATTATATAGCTATAAATAATGCATCCATGCAGCCAGGTTTTTTATTATTATCATTTGGCTTTTGCTTGTTATCCATCAGGCAGTATGTAGGCAAATATTAGCTTGTCAAACCTGAAAAACTCACCAAGTGCAAAGGAACAGAATTGGCATGCTTGCTCTCCACAGTCCATGCAAAAAAAATATTTCAAAAACAAACTTTATTCTGAAGAAATGAAAGGACTGATGCTTGATGCACAGTGAGAACAGTGAGGTGTTCTGCATCTGAATGAAAGGTCTCTCAAGCTGTAAGCCTGGTGCCAGTGGAGTGCTCCAGGGATTTTGCAGCAGTGTTTCCAATTAGGGCTGGTTCTTGTTATCTGTAAAGTACTGTATATTGTTTGTAACACAGCTGGAAGCCTGTCAGGTTCAGGTTCTTTTCACAACTTGTAAAAACTGGTGATTAGAAAGATGAGCTTGCAATGCTCCCCATACCTAGTCCACTCTGTAATGATCTGTTTTCTTCTGCATGCTTTTTATTGCAGTCATGCTCTCCAGGATTTTATAGGCTTCCATCTTCACCTGCAGGAAGAACACCTACTCAGTCCTTAGGTGCCTGTGTTGTATGTCAGTGTCATGGACACAGTACTATGTGTGACCCTGAAACATCAATTTGTCAGGTATTATATTTCTGAACTTAAGCACTAGGTTAATCTTAATGTAAAACTGTTAATTTGTGTAACTGATCTGAAAAAAATAGAGGACAGTATTTTAATCCAATTTTGCTTAAATACCTTAAGAGTCAAAGTTAAAGGCGGGGGGGGGGAGTGTCAAAAAAGCAAACCATCTACCTTTAAAATTTTCCATTCTGATTTTCTGGAGTTCATATTATGCAGTGCTTTGTTGCTGCTGAATTACTGTTTGTGTAAAGAAAAAAACTAAATATCTGCAAACTAAAGAGGCAGTGCACCATGTGTAATGCAATAAACACAAAAGTGCTCTTACAGGTAACAATACCTGTGACCTGATACAGTAAGATTGAATTTTAATTGATTATTTCTCCTGCTTCAATGACTGAAACAAAAGAGGGAAGGAAGGATGAATGGGATAAGAAATTCTGTAGGATACATCTGGCTAGCTACAGGTCCCCATTCTTTCTCCTTGTAAAGTCATATATAACTCAGCAGGCATTTGATAGATTCTTAAAGCAAGCAGCCCCACTGCGAATCATATCAGGGAGAGAGAAATTATTAATCAAAATAAGTTTGAATCCCTGAGGCTGGGAAAAAAGTGTTGTCTGCTTTCTTGTGATTATCAAATACATCTTTCATTCTGTCTCCTTTCTCTGCAGAATTGTCAGCACAATACTGCTGGTCACCACTGTGAGAGATGTGCACTAGGATTTTATGGCGCTGTCCAAGGTTCTCCGAATGACTGTCAGCCTTGTGCTTGTCCCCTATCCATTTCTAGTAACAAGTAAGTAAGCAAACTCATGATGCAGAATTACCTTTCCAGCAAGCAAGAACTTTGTTTTGGGCTCACTGTCTCCTTTTTCAGATGACTACAGGAGAACTGCATCATGTAAACCATACTAAAAAGTTTTGCATCTACTTTTGCTAATTGATCTTCTTTAGAAGTCAGAAATTGCTCCCTTGCTAATTTGTGATGAATAAATTAATAAGTGCTAGAAAATGCAATACTCAACAGATAATGAATGTGTGTTATAAAGGTATTCTCACAAATGAAGCTAGAGCAGAACTCAAGTACAATATAGCCACGAGGGAACTGTAAAAAGTCTTATGTTCATATATTATGTTGGTATAAATGTGTTACAGTGCCTTTCTTGCTCTACTGTGGAATTTATTGATTCCTTATTTAATGTTACATGAGTTTTAGGCAATTTGTGAAAGACAGAATAATTTAAAAGCAATATAGTTATTGCTGCATAAATTTTATTGGTTGCTTTATGCTAATGGGCCTTGCCACAATATCTCCGCATGTGTTCCTAACAGATGATACTTTAGCACTTGAGATTTGTTTGTTGTTTTGCTGAAAAGCTCTTAATGGTATTTGTAATCCTACCATAGTACTGCTCTGAAAAGGCTTGTGTTTCATGATCATTCACTTGAAAGGTTGGAAGTGTTCCTTAAAACCATTTTTCTGTGCTTTGTCTGACCTTTAGGATGTTTTAGTGAGTATTTCAGCCAGTATATCTGAGAGGTTGTGGGTTTTTTTCTTCTTTCCTCTTCATTTTATCAGTTTGGGGAGGTCTGAGGTTTATTTTGAACGAGGGAATCCCTTTCTCAAACATCAGTATCTAAACACATCATGATCTTTCATCCATGGCAGATGTGTTTAAGAAAACTTGCAAGCCGCATAAATACCAAACTGAGAACAACCAAAACAGTTATAAAAGGGGCTTAAAGAAATACTTTATCTCAGAAAGTTTTAATATGGTCTTAAGTTTTTCTGAATTGTACCCTTTTTCACAAATGTTTTCCGTTACAACTTGATTACATGTTATACCTACTAGTATCAAGAAAGGACATTCAAGTAGCAAAGAACAAGATTGACCAAGCTTATCAGCTTTGCACATCAGAAAACGTACTGGAAAAAAATGTCTTCTGTTACTAACTGGCAGTAGGAAGTGCTGAAAATATAATTTGATCTTTTTTTTTTTTTTTTTTCTTCTGGGGCTTAAGATACTTTGGTTGCCCAGAAATACAGGTATCAGATCAGAAAATGAGTAGGACTCTTCACCTGCATGGCTATGGCACCCTACTACAAGAATTTAGATGTATTGTCCCCACTGTGCTCCAGAAATCATTTCAGTACCTTACCTAAAAGCTAACATAAAAGACAGAAAGTGAGTATCGCTGAGGTGCTCTACATTTGAGAAATGTGTGGACTCCAGGTAGTACACATCCTGGATGCACACTCAAGTTGCTGAGCTGCCAGAGGAAGGGAGAGCAAGCAAAAGTGCAGATGTTGTCAGGGCCTTTTGTGTCATGCTCACATCTAAGTGATTGTGAGGCTTTTTTGCTCAGAAGCCTTTGTAGGAGATAAATGAATAACACCCAGTCTGCAATTAGTAAATACCCTTAATCATGAGATAGTAATCCAGTGCTGTCGGAAGAGGAGTCAGATTGGAACATGTCCAGAAACAGAACTGCTTGGGTTTTATAGAGCTTAACTCAGATGTCTCTAGACATCATGGACGGGATTTCTACTTCTGTTAGCTGTAGCCATCAACAGTTTTGGTGGGACAGACAACTATACATCTCACCCACATTAAAACTGAAGGAAACCACCGTTGGAGAGAGGGCAAGGCTCCAAATGTGTGTATATGCCTGTCTGTGCATCTCCATTTTCCACTGCTGATAGAGGATGCCTGAACAGATGGCTAAGACTACATGCCTGACTTTTAGATGGATAGGCCTAGATGGGGTAACTCCATTCCATAAAGCTACAGAATTAGATGGAAAATGAGGGTATCGCACCTTGGATTTGTGTGTGTTGTGCAGCTCAGTGAAAGCTCTTCAAGATACTATTAAGGAAAAAAAATCTAACTACCTGCAGCAGTTGTGTAGTAGTTGAGTAATCGTAATCTGCATAAAATGCCTGAAAACTAACATCATAACATTTGTGAATGAGTATAGTGCAATTATTTTTATTTATGAAATTTTTAAAAACTCTGCTAAGGTTTTAAATACTGTTTTTATACTCCTATACAATCAGCAGTCATGATGAGCTAAAAAAATAAAGAATAGAGAGAGCAAGTTGTTCCTGGGAGTGTGGATCTGTTTTTATAGAGTTGAAAATGTGTTGGATAAGGAGTTTGTGAGTAATAGATGAATTTGTTTACATTTTCTTGCAAAGGTGTAATTTTATATACTCATTCAAGCACTATTGATTTAATGCATTATAAGCAAGTTAGAATAGGATGCTGACTGCTGTACTATGAAGGAGGTCTGGGCTTGCTACTAGCCACCTCCGTGCTTTTCTGGTTCTTCTTCCACAAAGAGCTGAAAGAATTTTACAGTATTGCACCATTTTAATACGTAGCTTCGTTTCTTGTCCCCTACCTGCTCTTTTTGGTTTTTTTTAACTGTCTGTGCAGGCACTTAATGCACTAATATTCCACCAACATACTACTTTGCACAGGTCCCATAGCTACATGCTACAGTCACTAGTTATTCATCCGTGTCATGGCTTATTAAAAATAATCTGCTCTCTTCTATGACTAAAATATGACCCTTCCCTGATCATGAAGAAGGTAGCTTTTAGGTTGGTTTGTTTTTTGTTTTTTTTTTTCTCTGTAGGCCAGGCTTTTCTTTTCAGTATGTCCTGATGCAGCCTTTTTGGAAGATGCCACATGGCTAGGACTTTGGTTCCTTTCTCCCTCTTGATGTCTTACCTTTGAGTAAACTCTCCTGGATTTTCTCTTTTTATTCAAACTAAAATTAAATCAGACTGGAAAGGCTGCATGTTTGTTAGCTCAGTTTCTTAATCTTTTCCTTCCCATCCTTCCCATTACTTTGTTTTCTTGGTCACTCTGACTAACAGCACCATTCAGTCGATCACACAAGCCTACAGCATGGGTGTTGTTGACTCCATCCCCTTTGATACGACCCTCATTGTATCTGCCCTTCCAGCTTGTGCCAGTATCACAGCAAGGCATTCACAAAATTCTTAATAGAAAGGAGGGATCTCCCACGGGTGTTTATAAAGAGATAAGAAAATGCTGCCATTTACATTAAGAGTGGAGCTCTTACCATGGGCCCTTCTGCACAACTGGCTAGAGTGAAATGATTCAATAGTGTGGAAGAAGTTTTTTATTTGCTTTTGTTTCAGTTTTAGCCCTTCTTGTGTTGCGGAAGGACCTAGTGATTACCGGTGTACTGCATGCCCACCTGGATATGAAGGCCAGTACTGTGAAAGGTAGGATGAATGGAAAAAGAAGAAAGAGGGACAATAAAAGGTGGGAAACATATGAAGGAGAACAATGTCCCTCGATACTCTAAACATGTATTTACCAGTGTTGAAATAAGTGCCTTTGCATAAGTTATTTCCTCTTTATATGTTGTTAAAACTCAGACATAATAGGCAATTTTTATGTACACCCACTGTGAATTGATAATCAGTGTTATTTATATCACAGATATTGTCCTAGTCTTAATTTCTGAGGGTTTTTTTCCCCCAGGCTTCAGAAGTTTAACTGAAAAATATCTAAAATTAGATACTGTGCTTATAGTGTATCTTGATGTCACTCATACCCTTTGTTCTAGTGACTATTGTGTCCTCATGGGCACTAACTGTGAAAGACACTTGCATATAAACATATTTACGACAAAATTGCAAACTAATAACCTAAACAGCACCTGTTGTCCTATCCATAACAACATTGTGGGATTAAGAGGATCAAAATTAGCAAGTGTCTACTATGAGATTTCACTTCTAATGCAAAACACAAGTGGCTTGTGGGGAAAAAAAAAAAAAAAGGTCTATAGTCTAAACATTGCTAATGTAGAAATTTTTTTGTCATGGTATAATAGAAGTTTAACTGAAAACTGTTAGGAGTGTGGAATCACTTTTGCATACTCATTCCATCCAGACTCTTCCATGTCCTGGTTAAAAGTCATTATCAGTTTGTCAGACAGTTTGCAACAGTTCTCCCTCTGCAAATGCATACTGATTCATAAAGCACCAAAGAATTTTTTAACGGTTTATGAGAGAATGTTCATGTACATTTTGTTTACAGTCTTGCCAAGTGTTCATTGTAGTACACTCTGCATCTCAGTTGGCCAAACCTGGTTTTGTATTTGCAATGTCTAGATGTTCTTCTGGCTACACGGGAAACCCACAAATTCCAGGAGGTTCCTGCCAGGAATGTGAGTGTGATCGATACGGTTCCCTGCCTGTCCCCTGTGACCCCGTCACTGGACAATGCACTTGCAAGCCTGGATTCACAGGGTGGAAATGTGTTGGCTGTGAACCTCTGCATGCGCGTGATGGCATGAAATGCATTTGTACGTATACTAATGTATTTTTGGAGAATTTTTGATTGTATTTGTCATATTTCAGAAATTCAACCCAACTTGTGCAGCAGTCAGTGCGTGGGTTTCTTTGAAAATAGTTGCTAGGCTTACTACTTCAGCTTTCTGATCCAGTTTTTTCACAAGCCTTGAGATGTTAGGAAAACTCTCAATATTTTTTAATATACTCACTGAAAACTGACAACAAAGCTTTGCAGGATTTCTTTTTGTGGGTTCTTGAAGTCTTTAGTTTTGCTAAAGGTTGTCACTGCTGTTGTGACAATATTTGCTCTTAGTGAAATTTTAGTGTTGCCTAAATGTTTAACCAGCAATTGCAATCCTCTATGCCATGAGTCACACACAAGGTTTTTACCAAGGTTTGCTTGGTCACATTGGTTCAACAACCACCCACTGGAATTTAAAAGACATAAGGAATGACAGTACAATATATCCAAGAATAAAGAACTTCCTTTGTTTAAAATAGAAAACTAGTAGCCCAAAATGCTAAGTTACATTTTACAGTACTGGTATCTTTGCCCTATCTCAGTTTTGATATGAACCAAATGTCTTTTATTATTGTTTGGAATTTTTTCTGTGAAATTGGATAGTCTTTGTTTTAAGCCCACAGTCTCATTTCCCATGATATTGTATGCTTACGTCTTATCAAAAAAATTCAGGTAGCAAAACACTTAGTAAATCCTGACTGAATTAAGGCATTTTCCTCTCCTCCATCTCCCCCAGCTGAGTAGGAACTAATTTTATTGTGATTTTTTTTTTCCTCCCTCAAGGCAACCATTGTTTATTTTAAAGTTGAATACAGATAGGGATCCAGTAAGTCCACAGTGTATAATATTTCTTAATCTGTGCATCTTTGAATGTATTGGCAAGGCACAGTGAACTGGTTTTAGTGTTTTACCTGATTTTTATCTCTTCCAGCACTTTAATTTGAGGGGTTTTTTTCCACAGAATACATTCAGTCTTTACCTCAATACCCAGAGGTGTACAGCTATCTAATATTAAAATCCGCTAGTACAGCTGAAACAAATTGCAAACGTTTTAAAAGCAAATTGGAAAAATAAAGAAAGCAAGGAAGTGCTAAAAATGGCTGAAGGTGTCATATTGGTCAAGAATGAAATTTGGTCCTGTGTACAATACATTTTTACTTTCATGTATCAGCCACTTTCAAAATACTCAGTAAACACCATTCTAACTTCAGTTGTAATGAAACCTTAATAGTAATAATAACAATTAAGTACTCTTAGTGTACAGAAAATTAATGCCATATGCAGAATCCTGTTTTCATTCAGTATTTCAAATGAGCTGTATGCATGTATCTACTTTTGCTCATTTGCAGAGTTCCACTTCAAGTACTGCAATTGTGTTGTGCCTGTCAGAAATGTGAAGAACCCCTAGCTAGCTGGTAAAATGGTCTAGCTTAAAGAAAATACGTGCAAAAACAGTCACTCATGTTTGAAAAAAATGTAGTTGTAAGTAATATAAAACTTAGTGTGATTAAGCTGTCCAATGTTAATATGTTCTAGTTAATATTTAGAAAGTGAAAATTGATTTTGAATATTTAGCAAAGAATAACCATCTTAATAATGAATTTTTGGCAAATTCTATAAAAGGTCACCACACAGTATGACATTAAATATAAATAATGCATATTTAAATACAGTTAGAGAGGTATTTTAGCCACAATATTGTGGTGTATTATTGTTTAAATATAACATTTCTATTTTAACATAACCCTTATCATAAGTATTCTAAACATTTTAGAGTGAGAATTTTCAGTGAAAAGACAGAAAAAAATCCAAAGGAGCGTCCATGTTCATTAAAGTGAACTATTTCTGATGTAGCTGAAAATGTGTTTTACTAGGTTCTTACTGTTTTTTAATAACATGTCATTTTTCAGTTGCTTAGTGCATGCCACTTTTCAGTGCTGTGTTATACATGTAACTGTGTTATAACAGTTATATTTTAGAAAGCTACAGGTAGAATGGAAAGCGAACATATCTTTTAAAAGCCACTGTAAAAAGGGGAAGAATTTGTTTACTGCTAAATAAGAACGGAAAGATAATTACAGGTGAATGGCATGGACAGAATTCACTTCCCATTATATTCTTAGAACAGAACAATGTTGTTTTCTCTAGAATGCCATTAGGGAACAGAAAATGATATCCAAAAAGTAATTTTTTTCTAATAAGTAATACAAGAGTCTGCATGGTCTACTACATGTCATAAAAAAATTTTGTGTTAGTACATTTAATAACTGGATTATGTCCCCATCTAAAGTTACTATCTAGATTCTCATGTACCAATACTTGTAATACTCTGCTAATGTAGACTTCCTTGTAATTTTTGGTCTCAAGTAATCCACTTTTTAGGCTCACTTTCCCTTCTCTTTTGAAACAGTCAGTAGCCAGTAAGAAAATTAGTGTTAATTCTAAACTAATTTTAATAATGCTGACAACATTCTTATATACTGTCAAATAAAACAAAAGTTCTCCCAAATCTTCTCTAATGCTTACGGATTTTTATTTTTATTTGTACCTACAAATTAATTGCCCTCTAAATGATTGATGATCCCTTATGCATCACTCATTTTTGCTGCAATTAATATATCTCAATGTTTATTCTACTGAAAGTTGTCAACTGGCAATTACTGACTGGCCTATAATCACTACAGTATTGAAGGTGTATATTTTCTGTTTTCTTAGTTAAACCTCACCGTTCCAATCTAGAACACAGCCAAGTTGTGTGATGAACAGGAACAGCCTTTCCTCAGTTCATCTGTACCCAGCGTGCTCAGGCAGACTGAGGTCATTAGTATTTGCTTGATTCATATTTTACACATACATACCAGAAATATGTAAACAAGCCAAAGCAGGTATTTCTCCCTCCTCTTCCTTCCCAAAGAGCTTTGACCTTAGCAAGCTGAAGTGGAAAGAAGGAGCTACAAAGGGTTTTATATCATGCCTGTGCATTTTCTTAGATTACTAATTCGCTTGTGTATTTTTTGTAATACTTTGTGACATTCCACTTCAGTTGTAGAGCTTGTAGTACATAAAATTAAGGACTTTAGATTAAAGTGTTGTTGGAACAGTGACTCTGCTCGTTACTCTGCAGTGTTTAGGGAAAAAAAAATTATACTAGTGAGAACTTCAAGGCTTTATTGTTAAACTTATGGTAAATCAGAACTCACCTTCTAAATTCTTTCAGGGTTCAGGGTACCAGTCATAATTACAATGAGGTCTTAAAAAAAAAAAAAAAAAAAAAAAGTGGCTTCAATATTTTGAGTTCTGTTGCAACACAAACTGCAAAACCTTTCCTCAGATAAATACTTTTGGCATAAATGTTCCTTGGGGTCAAGCAAAAACCTGAATGTCAAGCAGTTTATGTGGTTCTGCTGTATGATATTAACAGGGAACACAAAACAATCATGACAGAGAGAGATCAAACAGATATTTCATTGTTAGGAACTTTACCTCAATCTTGTGAGAAAAAATGGACCTTCAACTGTGCTGCAGTCAACAAACTTAAATCTTTACATATTTAAATATTCAATATTGGTAGAAAGAGAAAATTATATAATTGGATTCCTTTAATACCAGGTCTTGGACACTTAAATACTATAAGTAGACTGGTGCTTGCAATGAGAGGGAGTTTTTCCCAGCTGCCACTCAGTTCTGCACCTGGGAGAACAAGGAAGCTCCTAGCCACTGGTCCTGGCAGAATCAAGGGAGTAGCTCCATGATCTGAGCCCTTCCAGATTCAAAACTAAGCAGAGATAACTGTCTCTATCAGAGGCAGATCTTGAATCTGTGAAAAGAAGCATCTAACTCCTACACAGCCAGGTCAGCAGGAGCTGGGAGCTTCTTATCACAAGCCTTCACAGAATGAGCTGAAAAGAAAAATGTGTGTGTGTAACACCAGATCTATGAAGCTTCTAAGACTAGCTTCTGCTATGTTTTGAGTTTGACAGAAATTGTGAGCCCTTATGGCACAGCTGTAAGAATTAAACTTAACTCCGTGATGGACAACTGCTTCTCTGTATGCCTAAGCTCAGTAAGGAATGGGTGCCTCTGCTTGGCCTAGAAGATGATAAGCTATAAGTGGTTCTCCCTTTTTTTGATGTCTGAGCTCCTGTTGAGTTTAGACACACACTCCAATGCCTTTCGCCCAACTCAAGCACTATATAAACCTAACTAGTACTGGTATGTATCAGAACCAGCAAATGAGGCTTTCTAAATAACAAAAATCAGAAATGAACCCAAGTCAGTACTTTAGACCCTGATCTGAATCTGAATTTTCCCTGATTTTGGAGACATATTAGTCATGAAAACTCCCTGAAACCAGCAGCAATAGCAAGGAAGCTAAAGCTTTCATCTCTCTAGTGGGGTTCTGTTTTGGAAGGCAGAGGGGTGCTTGTTTATTACTCAGCGTGAGACCAGTGCCAAAATGGGAAAAACAGGGTAACATACAACAGAGTAATGAACCTAACAATAGTTCAACACTTTATTGTAAAGCAACAGGAAACTAATACTAAAGAGTCACTGCCTCTCATAGGATACCACCTAATATCAGAGAATGGATGGTATGGTTGCCCTTAGACCAAAAATTACCTGTAGTAATTACCTGTAAAAACACATGTAGTCTTCTGAATCTTAGCTGCAATTAATGTATAAAAGCAAAATTGTGTTAGATAATCACTCAATTGGAGGAACACTTTGTGGCTCAAACATGTAATTCCTTTATTGTACATTATCTTCTCTTTGTAAGATGGAATAAGTGGCTAGTGTCTTTTATTACTTGAGCAATTATTTTTCTAAAAAGATTTCTTTGGCATGCATACTTTGGAGATGTTTCTCAAAAGAGGTAAGTCAAAATCCTTACAGGACTTATTGTGCATGGGAAAGTGTGGTGTAAAAGGAAAATGCAGAAATCTGCATTAATTGCTTGCTGGACTATTGTAATATTGACTGCATGATTTGCCTCTTACATGCTTGCACTGCTGTAGTGATCTGAATTTAGTACTGCATTTGTTAATATTAGACACAAAGTTATCTTGACAGTTTTATAGCTAGATACAGAAGTATTTAGTCTTGCAAAATATAATAATGCTCTTGAAATATTTCCCATAGCTACAGTATATTTCAGACTGCCTGTTGGATATCTTAGTCCTGTCTCATCTACTCAATGATGGTCCTCACTTGATGTAGTTCCTCTTTTCAACCTGATTATTGTTCAAGAAGTGTTCATTTATACTGAATGCTCATCTACCAATTGTTTACTCGTTGAGAATACTTCATCTCTACATAAGCTGTTTATTTTTTTCTTATTAATGTGAACTGAGTTTTTCTTTAACACATAGCAAATTTTTAGCATTTTATTACCAACCACTGACAATTTTGAGGGTGAATAGATGTAGCTTGTTTCATAAGTGAAATAATGTATCAAAACCCCCAAACAAACAAACAAAAAGACACAAAAAAACCCCACCCAGTTCTGTTCAGGTCCAAGATCACTTATTTGCATCCTGCAAAATAATTATCAGGTCCACTTACCTTCTTGACCAGCTACAGAACAGGTGTTTGTTCTATAAAACATTCAGTTGGCTGGAAAACTTGCTTTTCCTTTAATTCTCTCGGACTTCTAAAAACAATCGCACAGACAACAAGAGCTGGGATGTTAATAGGCTTTTTTTTTTTTCCTGTTTTTAAATTTCATGTAGAAACATAAATCAGAATGTATCATGCCCATGGTTAACAACTGCAGAGAAGTTCCAGTGCAGTTCAACTTATGTAACAAAATACTGTGAAATAGGAGAAAGTCTGCAAAAGGAAGCAATGAAAATGCAAAAGGAAGTCTTAAAATAACAGTATCTAGCTTTCTGTATCCACTTCTTACTTCACTAATCCAGCATCTATCTTGTCTCCTTTTCAATCATCACGTCAGTTTTATGGTGTATTAAACTAGTATTCATTATTCTTTTCTCTGTATTTGACTCAACTCTTTGCTATATTGGAACAGCCAACCTACAGAATAAGAACAACATTACAACATTTAGATAACTGTGAAATCTTTAAAGAACAGAAAAGATTTAATCTACTTAAATAATAGGTTTCAGGGAAAAAAATGTAACTCTCTTGAAAATTATTTATCTTTTTCTACATAAATATGTTGTTTAGTGGGGTTTTTTTGGCTATTGAGCTACCTAGGAGCGTCGCTGAAATAAGTAATTACATACCTGTAAAACTTAAGGCACAACCCTCCATGTCTCTTAACATCACCAGTGAATTCATTGTTTCACAGTTTGCTCTATCTCCTGAGATGTTGTTTAGGTTTGCCAGTCCCTTTATGCGGGGAAATAGAAAGACATTCCCACAAATCTCTTCTAAACAATGAAGAATTTTCCTGTCTGAAGCATAAATGATACAAGACTTTAAGGTTATGCGAATGTCTTGTAACAGTTAATAGAAAGCAATTAAGGGGGGGGAAATGCAAAGTCTTTTTGGTATATGCAGCACACACCACTATTTTTCATGCTAAAGACTATTTGCCAGAAAGGAAGCATACTTGAAAAAACTTTTAAGCTGTTTAGTGAAGGGAGGCAGGGAAAAGCATTTCTTAAAATAAAACTATCATTATTTTCACCTGGACTCTTTTTACTGTCTGCATTACACGTTTAGCATGCTTGGCCATGCTGTTATATGGCTATAAAGTATGTAAATTCTAAGTTTTCTTTAGTTTTTTCTTACATTCAAATCCACAGCCATACTATACTTCTTAAATTGCTCCTTAGATTTTCCAAATTACCTATCTACTTTTCTTTAAACTTCATCCAAATTGCTTGTACAATTTAGGATTTTATATTGGCTAGTCCGTAATGGACGTTATTTCCTGGTTTTGTGAGGTAAGCCTACAGATTTTGCTCTTCATGTTTTGTAGTAAACTGTCCCTTTACCATATCCTAATAAGCAATAAGGTTTTGCCTGTTCCCTGGTTGTTGTTTCCATTTTTTCTCACAGTATGTTTTTGGGGTAAATTATATGAAATTATTGTTACCTCTCATGGAATTGTATGTGAGCCATAAATTTTCTGACTCAAACATACGTCTTAAACATTTAGCAGGAGTAAATAAGCTTTGTTGTTCTTCTCCCCCAACCAGCTTGTGATGATGAATGCACAGGACTCCTTCTCAGTGATCTGGATCGACTAAACCAGATGATCCTGAGTGTTAACCTTAGTGGTCCACTGCCTGCTCCATATAAAATGTTGCATGGTTTTGAGAACACGACACAGGAATTAAAGGTATGCTCACATATATAAATAACCGGGCTTCAGTACAACTGTACCTGAATCTATTCAAACATACAGCCGTGAGTAGTTTTGGGGAAGAAGAAAAATTCAAAATGTAATCACTACAAACTTGCTTTGGTTGATAAACAGTTATTACATTTATTTATTTTTACTTACTTTAACAAATAAATCTTGCAGCAGTAATTTGTGTACATATATTCAAGGAATTATACTGCAGGCACAGAAAATTTGATGTCACTTACAAATAAAATCATGTTCATACTGGTGGTCTATAAAGCAGTTATGTATTTTATATGCTGTATGTTCCCTACCATACTTATAGGTTCTCCACTAAATTATGTAAAGCTGTCAAGATTCCTGAGAAAAGTATCTTGGATGAATGTGACACAAGAGTCAATAACAAAGGGGAGTTGCATACTGTAATGAAAAGGAAGTTTTTTTCTCTACAATATTTGGAAGCACTGAGATCCATTAAATACAGATTTTCATTCTCTCTCCTCTTTTCCCCAACAGCATTTGCTTTCACCTCAGCGAGCACCAGAGAGACTTCTTCAGCTAGCACAAGAAAATCTGGATACCCTGGTGACAGAAATGGATGAACTACTGACAAGAGTAAGTCTATGATCACGTTGGGGTCTGTGGGTTTGGTTAAGGCTGCATAATGACAGAAATCTTCTGAATATGAATTAAACATGAATGAATAGATGAATTATAAGATGCTTCACAGTCTTAGTGTTTGGAATGGCAGCAAGTCTTCTAACAACCTCTTTTTGTGGGCCACTACACTAAGACATATTTTCTGCAAAGCTTTATGATAATGTAAGAAAATCTTATAATGCTTATGCAGAACACCCAAGAACGAGCTTATTTTGAAAAGTTGACACTAAAGGAAAGAGAGTTCTTCATATAGCATTTATGGGTTTTCCCATGACTTCAGCTACAGTTTATGTTACAAACCTACTAGCAACAAAACCATGGGATTACCATATGGTTTCGCACATGTCCGGTGGCTGAGGCTTTCGGAAACTGAAGTGCATGGTTTCCTTCCTTTTTTTTTTCTGAACATTATTACTGTCTCTGGTAAGGCTATCTGCTTTCTGCATCAGCAACATCATCTCCTTGTATTCCCTTTCAAATCTCCTGAGTCTGACTGTCTCAAGGTAGTTCGCAGCTTGTTTCCCTTTCTTTTTTAAGATAGCCTGTTGCAATATAAGTAGCCTGGATTCACTCAGAGTTACTTAGTGCCCAGTCATCTCAAGCACATTATAGGATAAGTTTTGTTGTTTTGCAGTTTCATTTTCCATTTTTGGTTATCTGTTGTGTTGGTGTGTTTCTCCAGGAGCTGTAGAGCAAATGGTAGCCTAGCCTGATTCATTTATGCTAAAGAAATGTTATAGCAAGGCAGTGGAAGTCCTGGTTCAACAGATAACAAGTTCTCATTAAGAGTCAATGAGTGAAGTAATTGAACTGGGGACAATATTTAAAGGGAGAATTCAAATATATGCAGAAGATGTGTGAGTTTATTTAAATATGTATTCTATATTTCATTTAGGAAAATGAAATATACCTGGAAAAAAACAGGGCATGAGAGTAGTAAGGGTCTTCTGGATTTCAATCGATGTGCTATTTACTCTTTTTATTAGGAAAGTTTTATTTCAATATAGATTTTCTTTTGGTCAGTAAAAGACATTGTCTAAGAAAATAATATAAATTGTGCCACCTAGTGGAGAAAAAAATAGGGAGATGGACCAGCCACAATAAAAATACAGCTGTCCAAAATATATTGATATGAAGGACTAGCAGAAATCATGTTTGTTAGTTGTGCTCCCCTGCATTGAAATAGACAAATAAGAAAGTCATGGATTATTGTACTGATGAATATACACCTGAGAGAATTCACCTAAACCCCATACAGTTTTAGTATCTTGTCTTAAAATTGTTCACGGCTTACAGAAGTAAAATTCTCAGAGGAACTGGTTTGTTTGTGTGGATTATATTCAATTTTGAAAAAAAATATGAAATTATGGGTAGCGGCTAAGAAAGCATCTACATTGTGTTTGCATACGTATGCATGTATGTGTGTGTGTATACACCCACTCACACATGCATACACAGGTTATCTATCTATACGTACTGTAATAGTTGAGTGTAAAGAAAGCTTGTTTTCTCACTTCTGTTTGTTCTTTTATTTTTCTGTCAGAAATAACTATGGTAGTTTTAAGTGTAGGTGGATTTTTAACTCATGACAACCCTTCAAGCAGGGAAGGTTATATTTCTTGTATTAAGATTTCTCAGTCTTAGTCTAAGACAATTTTTTTTGTTTTCCTTTGTGTGGTTGCTCTTTTTAGTATCCTTTTGCTCCCCGCCCCTACCACCACCAAAAATTAAATAAATTTTAATCCCCCATGGAGGTGACCTAAGATAATGTTGCATATTTTGACCTTCTGTAGATTAGTCTTGGAAGGTAAAATTCGGAAGGTGTGATCTTAAGGGATTTAGTGTGGTGGCCAGATTATTGTTGCATGAAAAGGGTGGTAAAATGATTTAGCAGGAAATAAACCCCCTTGCGTTCCAACTCACCCTCAGGTAACTGGAGGAGCTGGGGGTGGCTGGGCTTAGATCCTGAGTGATGCCCAACTGACCACTACAGGTCCAACAGCAGCAGACTCACTCGATATTGCGCTGCACTCCCATACCCACAATTTATGGACTCGCACAGTTAAACCTGCAGCATTTAGTGGCATCCCGCTGAGCACAGGTCAGTTGGGGTGGCTGGTTACGGAGAGACACAGTTTGATGTGACACTACAAGCCTGGACACACCAATGCCGGATACACTCAATAGTGTCCCACACCCGCCGTCCAGTCATGACCTCATCAGGTGACAGCCCAGTGAGAAATAGTGCAGGAACTCTGTAAGCAAACAAAAGTACTTTAATAGGGCAACAAGATTAATACAGATTCATATGGCTAGCCAGTGATAATCTACTGTCTGCAGAATAAAATGCTTGTACTAAAGTTACAAATCACTAAAAAGCTATTAATTGCTAAAAGGTAATAAGTTACTAAAAGCGCTAAGTTGGTAAAATAATTCTCTAGAGATTTTTCTAAGTTTCTGAGGAAGATCCTTGGCTAAGTCTTAGTCTTAGTCTTACCCAAAGGTGTGCCAGTGAGGGTAAGAGAGGTTCAGCCCGTTAACTGGTCCCAGGGGTCATAAGTTGCGGTGGAGTCATCCCTGACTGGTCCGCAGTGATGTCTTCCCTGGCCATGATGGTGTCTTCCCTAATTCCCTCCTTTTTATACTATTTTTTTACCTGCAAAGTGGAGCTTGAGTGACTCTAGTCATATCTTTATGGTGATTGGCAAAAGACACTTCCATTCCCCTTTTAAGGTAGATGTTACCAAAACTTGGAGCGCATGCTTAGTAAGGGGGAAAAACGGGGAGTCAGTGGTCTGGAGTTATGTTTTTGTCCATTTTGTTTTGTTGTAGTTCAAGGTTCACACAAAGAGGAGGTATTTGTCTAAGGGGTGCCATGTGTTCACCCAGGGTCACTCGTAGACAACACATCAAGTCTCATGCCATGCTGTGATCAAAATGAGAGTTGGAAAAACAAGCCTCCGCTGTCTCCCATCTCCTGGGGTTTTTTTGATAAGCAGCAGACCCCATAGAGAGGCAGCCTCAGAGAAGATTTTTGCGTGCCAGCTGTATTTTTCCCCTGGAATCTTCTTTGACATTATACCTTTCCCTTAGTGTGTGGACACAGCCATTTTCTGATTTTTAGTTACCTCTAGCAATCACTCCACAACTATCACCACTTCCCTTTCTTCAGTTTTCCATTGTTGCAGTGAGTAAGTAGTCTTATGATTTCCAGTTATCCTTACAGAGAGTTGTTAACTGGATTGGAGTTGAGTTTTTTTAATTTGGGAATGGACAACTGGTGGCAAGTCCTACCCTTCTCTTTCTATGTTTTTAAACAGAAGTAATGCCCCCCCCCCAAAAAAAAATCTTGATGTAGTGTCTTCAAGTCTCATTTCTAAATGAAGGTATAGCTAATAACCACATAATGGCTAACACATGGAGCATATGGTACAATCATAGGTAGCAAAGTTTTGCCCCATATCTGATTTGCATCCTCACTAAATTTTCAAAGTGAAACTAATAGTGATGAAAAAAAAAAAATCTATCCATTTTAAGATAAAATGTAGAAGACAATAGTATTTAGTCACTATAAAATTTTGGGGGCTTTTGCTTCTTTGTGGTCACTTTTCAACTAGTGATCTCTTACGTCAGTACAGCACTCCTTTTCTTCATCCCTGCCCCCACCCCGTC